>NC_133375.1:14547204-14617958 GCF_049309525.1 Garra rufa
AAATAAATAAATAAACCAAAATATAATTGTGATTTATAAATAATAATTATTTAATTAAATTAATAAAAATAAATAAATAAATAAACAAACAAAACAAAAAATACAATTGTAATTATATAATAAATAAATACATAAATAAATGAATATTAATTAAAATATAAATTAATAAATTAATGTTATAAATAAATAACATTTTAATTTTATAAATAATAATTATTAAATAAATATTGAAATAACAAATTAAATTAAATAATAAATATCGAAAATAAATAAATAAAAACATAAAAATGATTATTTTAATTATATAAATAATAACCATTTAATTTACATGTATAAAAATAAGAAATAACTAGGGATGCACCGAAATGAAAATTCTTGGCCGAAACCGAAAACTGAAAAAGAGGAAACCAAGGCCGAAAACCGAAAACCGAAAGAATTATGCCAATTATTAGTACCATTGCATTTATGCTATGACTGTGTACTAATTTTACTAAAATCAAGGCTTTGCAATTGCATAAATTAATATTAAAGTTTCAAAGAATAAATCAGTTATATCAATTTAAACAATTATTATCAATCAAGTATTATATTACTTAAATAACATATACATATATTTTACTGCCTTTGTTTAAATTGTTTAAATTTTTATAACACATTATCTTGTGGATCCATCAGTTCACATTTACAACTCTACGTCTTTCTCTTCCAGCAGGAGGCGCTGTCAGAATGGTACACAAAGCAGTGCAGCACGTGCAGAGCTCATATTTATTCAATGGATAGCCTTTTGAAGTTTCATCAAATTAAGAGCTTTATTTAAGTCTTTCAAAAAACAACCCTTACACAATAGTAGGGGACTAAATTAATATCAGCATATGAAGTATAATCGTCTCTCATTGTCTCTGAGAGAATGCATGTCAGATGCTGAAAGCACTGTCAGTTTTTACTTTCACTTTCACATATTGCGCAGTTTTCACATTGCTTGTGTGATATCCATTGGCTCACCTCCACGGTTTAAAACATAAATATTTATAAAAATACAGTATATAGAAAAGACATATCTTTAAAATATTGTGACGTAACACCAACATAAAGCCATTGTTTTTCACTCACTGAAAGCCACATCTGTCTGCGCGCAATGCGCCGATCTCTGCTCTCATCACTGGCTGCATGCACGACTGCAGACACACCCTCTCTTGAAATTTCGGCATTACAAGTTTTGCAAATCGCTATCCGTGGGTCTTTCTCAGATATACTGAAATACGTCCACACCGCAGATGTGTTGCTTCAGATAAGTACGTGCAGGCTGCGGTTTCTGTTTGCGTCAACATACTGTTTCGGCCGTGTTGTTTCGGTGATAAAAGTCTTTCGGCCGAAAACCAAAAATGCACTTTTGGGCCATTTTCGGCCGAAAATTTTCGGTGGCCGAATATTCGGTGCATCCCTAGAAATAACTAAAATAAGAACATAAATAAGAAACTAAATAAATAAATTAATTAATTAATTAATTAATATTAAAAATTAAAACAAATGAGTGAATGGGTGCCGTCAGAATGAGAGTCAAAACAGCTGTGATGTAATGCCGAATTTCCCCAAATCTGTTCTGATGAAGAAACAAACGCATCTACATTTTGAATGTCCTCAGGTTAAGTACATTTTCAGCAATTTTTCATTTTTGGGAGAACTATTCCTTTAAAAACATGGAGAGCTTGAAAACATGAGCCAAGTAACATAAAAAGACACGATGCTCCATTGATCGATTTTTCTCACACACAGCATTTGCAAACATGCGTGCACAAATCTGACACACAGATTTAAATGCCTCTTGCTGCTTCTCCAGTACAAACACACACCCACACAGATGTGTGTATGCGAACACACACACGCACACACACACACCTCCAGTGCCAGAGATCTAATTAAGGGCTGTGAGATTGAACATGTCCCTCCTTCTGATAGCGTAAAATTAGATGTTACAGATTTGGATTGCATTCTCACTGTGACGTCTGACACGTCTGCTGGAAGGATGTGTGGTGTTCTGCTTTCGCGTGCGCGTGTTTGCATAGAGAGAAAAATAGACAATATGAGCTAATGCAAAATGTGAAAAGCAAATATATATACAGAGAGAGCGAGAGATAGAGAAAGTAAAAGAACCAGGGATATATGCAAACACACGCTCATATACACCCAGCGAATGTTGAACATCTCAACACAGAACATCAATATTTATGCACTGGCTGAGCTGAGATAATTGCTGCGGAAATCAATGTAAGTCTGTTGCTCACAGTGTATTTCATCTTCTTATGAAGGTCACATTTCGTTTTCACAGACTTAAAGGAGACACACACTTGCACAGAAACACTTTTTACATCCATATATTCCTGTATCGTTAAAATAGGTACACGTTATGCTACTGAAATACTATATATGAAAATGCTGAAATTGTTAAATAAAGTCGTTATTTTTGTTTTCTTGGTGCACAAAAAGTATTCTCGTAGCTTTATAACATTAAGGTTGAACCACTGATGTCACATGGACTATTTTAACGATGTCCTTACTACCTTTCTGGGCCTTGAACGTGTCATTTACCAGAAAGCTCTCGGATTTCATCAAAATATCTTAATTTGTGTTCTGAAGATGAACGAAGGTCTTATGAGTTTGGAACGACGTGAGGGTGAGTAATTATTGACTAATTTTTTATTTTTTTTTGGGGTGAACTATCCCTTTAAATTAACATTTGTTTCTTATAGCACACAGCTACATTACTAAAGGATAAAACGAAAATGAAAATAAACACTGATTTCAGGTTTAATATTTTAATAGTATAGTATAATAGCACTTTAACAGTATATACAGTTTGTCAAAAGTTAACATACACCTTGCAGAATCTGCAAAATGTAAATTATTTTACTAAAATAAGAGGAATCATACAAAATGCATGTTATTTTTAATTTAGCACTGACCTGAAGAAGATATTGCACATAAAAGATGTTTACGTATAGTTCAAAAGAGAAAATAATAGTTAAATTTATAAAAATTACCCTGTTCAAAAGTTTATATGTGACCCTGGACCACAAAACCAGTCTTAAGTCGCTGGGGTATATTTGTAGCAATAGCCAAAAATACATTGTATGGGTCAAAATTATTGATTTTTCTTTTATGTCAAAAATCATTAGGAAATTAAGTAAAGATCATGTTCCATAAAGACTTTTTTGTAAAATTCCTACTGTAAACCTATCAAAATGTAATTTTTGATTAGTAATATGCATTGTTAAGAACTTCATTTGGACAACTTTAAAGGTGATTTTCTCAGTATTTAGATTTTTTTGCACCCTCAGATTCCTCATTTTCAAATAGATGTATCTCGGCCAAATATTGTCCTATCCTAACAAACCATACATCAATAGAAAGCTTATTTATTGAGCTTTCATATGATGTATATATCTCAGTTTTGTAAAATTTAACCTTATGACTGGTTTTGTGGTCCAGGGTCACATATATACTTGATTCTTAATACTGTGTTGTTACCTGAATGATTTTTTAAGCATTTCATGAGTCCCTTGTTTGTCCTGAACAGTAAAACTACCTGCTGTTCTTAAGAAATATTCTTCAGGTCACACAAATTTTGGGGTTTTTCATCATTTTTGCGTATTTGCACCCTTTCCAACAATGACTGTATGATTTTGAGATCCATCTTTTCACACTGAGGACAACTAAGAAACTCATATGCAACTGTTACAGAAGGTTCAAACTCTCAGTGATGCTTCAGAAGCAAAAACTATGCATTAAGAGCTGGGGGATGAAAACTTTTGAACAGAATGAAAATGCATATTTGTTTTTAATTTAGCCTAAATATTTTTTTTTTAATGTAGTACTCCCTTCAGAAGCTACAGATGATACTTTCATGTTCCCCAGAAGACAAAATAAGTTAAATTTACCCCGATCTTCACATTCAAAAAAGTTTTCACCCCCTTTCACTCTTAATGCATCGCATTTCATTCTGAAGCATCAGTGAGCATTCTGTAATAGTTGCATATGAGTTTAAATACACAAAAATTCTAAACAAGAACAAAGAATTTGTGGGACCTGATGGATTTTTCTGAAGAACAGCACGCAGTTTAACTGTTCAAACAAGGGACTCATGAACAATTATCACTGAACAACAACAACAGCTATTGATCATTAAGCGTATGTAAACTTTTGAACTGGGTCATTTTTATGAATTCAACTATTATTTTCTCTTGTGGACTATATGCAGAGCCGGACAGTAATGGAGTACATTTACTTGAGTACAGTACTTAAGTACAATTTTGAGGGATCTGTACTTTACTTGAGTATCATTTTTTGGGAGGACTCATGACTTTACTCAAGTACATTTGAGAGGCAAATATTGTACTCTTTATTTTACATTTCTATCCATAAACGTGAGTACCCGTTACTTCTAAAAAAAAGGAAAAAAGAAAAATCTCGGAAACCCTCAAATTGTTGTTTCAAAAGAGTTGTCAAACATAGATTGTGTGTGTGAGAAAGTATTTTCTCCTGCCTTTGCCTGTATGTCAATGTGAGAGGAAGGGGCTTAATACTGTCACTCAAATGAGCTGAATTTTATTTTTCCTTCTTAGTACGCTGACCTAAACACAGCTGATTAGCTGAATTTCTTTAATCACTTAATCACAGTCAGGTTCAGAGGTGTCAGAACATTGCTATATTGCCTTCTTTGCTGGTTTAGGTTTATTGATTTGATTGATGAAAAAACAGAGAAACTCACATCTACAGTCGTGGCCAAAAGTTTTGAGAATTACATAAATATTGGAAATTGGAAAAGTTGCTGCTTAAGTTTTTATAATAGCAATTTGCATATACTCCAGAATGTTATGAAGAGTGATCAGATGAATTGCACAGTCCTTCTTTGCCATGAAAATTAACTTAATCCTGAAAAAAACTTTCCACTGCATTGTTAAGAAGGCTTCAGGGTGTCCAAGAAAGTCCAGTAAGCGCCAGGATGGTCTCCTAAAGAGGATTGAGCTGCGGGATCGGAGTGCCACCAGTGCAGAGCTTGCTCAGGAATGGCAGCAGACAGGTGTGAGCACATCTGGACGCACAGTGAGGCCAAGACTTTTGGAAGATGGCCTGGTGTCAAGAAGGGCAGCAAAGAAGCCACTTCTCTCCAAAAACATCAGGGACAGATTGATCTTCTGCAAAAAGTATGGCGAATGGACTGCTGAGGACTGGGGCAAAGTCATATTCTCCGATGAAGCCTCTTTCCGATTGTTTGGGGCATCTAGAAAAATGCTTGTCCGGAGAAGAAAAGGTGAGCGCTACCATCAGTCCTGTGTCATGCCAACAGTAAAGCATCCTGAGACCATTCATGTGTGGGGTTGCTTCTCATCCAAGGGAGTGGGCTCACTCACAATTTTGTCCAAAAACACAGCCATGAATAAAGAATGGTACCAAAACACCCTCCAACAGCAACTTCTTCCAACAACAGTTTGGTGAAGAACAATGCATTTTCCAGCACGATGGAGCACCGTGCCATAAGGCAAAAGTGATAACTTAGTGGCTCGGGGACCAAAACGTTGAAATTTTGGGTCCATGGCCTGGAAACTCCTCAGATCTTAATCCCATTGAGAACTTGTGGTCAATCCTCAAGAGGCGGGTGGACAAACAAAAACCCACTAATTCTGACAAACTCCAAGAAGTGATTATGAAAGAATGGGTTGCTATCAGTCAGGATTTTGGCCCAGAAGTTGATTGAGAGCATGCCCAGTCGAATTGCAGAGGTCCTGAAAAAGAAGGGCCAACACTGCAAATACTGACTCTTTGCATAAATGTCATGTAATTGTCGATAAAAGCCTTTGAAACGTATGAAGTGCTTGTAATTATATTTCAGTACATCACAGAAACAACTGAAACAAAGATCTAAAAGCAGTTGAGCAGCAAACTTTGTGAAAACTAATATTTGTGTCATTCTCAAAACTTTAGGCCACGACTGTTAGCTGAATATTCTTTTCTGATATTACACATTAATGTAAGCTGAGAATTTGCTTTAATGTTCTTGAGTATGCGGTGTGTTTAACACAGTCAGGTTCAAATGTGGGTGCAAAAAATCCATTAAAAACTCTAGCAGAGGTTTGTCAGAGCGTTGCCATTGTGCTATTGCCTTATGGGCAAGAGAGAAATGTTAAATAAAGCAACATGGTAAAAAGATGAAAATGACTTGATTTTACTTTCAATTCTCCAAGGTATTAACATTAACATTTTTCATAACTCCATGTATGACGTTTTTGTATATATATGTAAGCACTGTGGCAGTAGTAATGCAATATTTAGAAAATGTACTCTTGATACTCAAGTACTTTGAAAATCAAGTACTTCAGTACTTTTACTTAAGTAGACATCTGACTCTAGTACTTTTACTTGTACTTGAGTAAACTTGGGCAAGGGGTGTCTGTACTTTGACTCAAGTAATGAAGCTGTGTACGCTGTCCGCCTCTGACTATATGTAAACATCTTTTATGTGAAATATCTTATTCAGGTCAGTACTAAATAAAAAATATCATGCATTTTGTATGATCCCTCTTATTTTGGTAAAAAAAAAAAAAAAAAAACATTTAGCAGATTCTGCAAGGTGTAAGTAAACTTTTGCGCTCAACTGTGAATAATCCTAAATTAACACTGATAAGACCTGCCACAAAATTATTACCTTGCATACTATGCAGTGCAAATGGTTTAAAATTGATTTGCAGCCAAACACAGCTGCATGTTAGCATCTAACCGCCAAACCTCATGTTTCATTCAGTGTAAAATCAAATTTTCCAGTTTTGACTGCTCATAACATAAGATCGCTAAGAGCGAAACAGCTCTAAAATTTAGAGATTATTTATTTGGAAAAAACACTGCAAATGCATACTGTTGGTAATGCTAGCTACTAAATAATATTACTTAACATCCTAAAGACTACATTTTTAACAACTCTTTCTGATGTTTTTATCCTTCAACACAGTAAGGAAACATAAAAAGTGTAATTATAGTGTTTTAGAAATAAGCGCAATGTAAAGGACATTCACAGTCCTCTAATTTGCGGTTTTCTTGACAGACGGACAGGAGAGAGACCTATGGGGGCTTCTCTTATATCACTGCTTCTTTGATTTCACTCTCTGTCTCTCATCCTCCTCCTCCAGGCATCCCTCTCTCATCTCTCCAGCTCCTGCGTCACTCTTTCATCCTTTGCGGAATTCAAGTACGTGTGTGTGCGAGCGCGTCTGGAAGAGAGACATTTGAGTTGCATTTGAGCGTGCACGTGCCCGAGTGCATGTACGTGCGAGTGTGTGTGCGAGAAACAAGGTGTGCTTAACGCGTGTGTGCCGCCGTCCCCAAGATCCTCAACCTCAGCTAACTGGCTTATGAATGTTGGATGGGGGTTTTTATGATCTTGTTAAAACTGGTTACATTATTCAAAGCTCCATTCATTCAGAGAGAGAAAAGGCAAAGAGAGAAAGATGGATTGGGAGGAAGAGAGAGAGAGAGAGAAAGAGGCTGCAGGCTGAGTGAAAATTTAATGAATTCTCTCACGGTCGGAGGAAAAAACGATTGTGAAAGTTGGCAGGGAAGGACGAGATTTCAACTCCGCTGATTTCTCCTGTGTCATCAGCTCTTTTATTTTTTGCCTCATCTAATGGGAGATGTTCGAAGAAAGACAGGAGAAAGTGAGAAAGGGAGATGTCAGGGGTATCATTTCCATCCAGATGTGTGACACCGCAGACTCATGTTGCCTTCTCACCTTGTTAAGTCAGAAACTAAAATATTTCAGATGAACAGAACAGGACTGTGTTCTGTCTATTGTCTAATTTATACTACAGTTCCAACATTTGGAGTCAGTAAGATATTGAAATGTTTTTGAAAATCTCTTATTCTTTATTTTGGTAACTGAGTCATCAGTCGATTATTCTGACGATTAATCGAGTAATCGGATAATTATTATTCTTTTTTTTTTTTTTTGAGGTAATAAAAATAGACCTAAGCAAATAATAGCCTTTAACAGACTTAAATACATATATAATAGCAAGAAGACAATAATAATTGGTCTAATAATGCGTTTTATGGATTCTCATCTGTGGAATGCGCCACTTCCGGCATTTTGCCGGTTACTCAACACTGTAGCGATTTTTTTTAAATGGAGTACTCTAATTGAAACTAAGAATTGTGAAATTTTTTCACCCAAAAAAAGAAAATGATGTCATTAATTACTCATCCTCATGTCGTTCCAAACCTGTAAGATCTTTGTTCTTTGTTCGAAACACAAATTAAGATAGTTTTGTTGAAATCCGAGAGCTTTTTCTGACCCTGCATAGACAGCAACGCAACTACCACGTTCAAGGCCTAGAAAGGGTGTAAGGACTAAGGCTGTCACTAACGATTATTTTGTTAATCGAGTAATCTATCGATTATTCTGATGATTAATCGAGTAATTGGATAACTAGAATATTTTTTTATTAATAAACCAGACCTAAGTGAACAATAGCCTTTAAAATGACTTAAAATACATATATAATAGCAATGAGGCAATATTAGTTCAAAGTATCAAAATAAAGTAATTTTATTGAACAAAACTGTTAAAATACATAATATATTATAAACAGTAGAGCTAATGTACATTACAAGTTATAAAAAAATGCCTGCAGAGGGCTTCAACGGCCTGACGATTGTTTTTACACTTTACTGCACAATCTAATCCTTATACAGACTCAACAAACATTTAATTCAAATGTCCACTTAATCTTTAATATTTGCCCATTTTTGTATAATACAAAAGCTACAGCCACTGTAATTTCTTGAATATGTGGACAGCAAAACATGTAAACTCAGAGTGAGGGTTTAAACTTTTATTTTGAAATTGCGATGAATAGTTAGCATATTGAGAAAGATATTGATGCATTCTCCTGTGTTTGCGCAGGTTTGCGTAATCAATTTACCTTACTAATTTGATGAAATGGCACACGTTGCATTCCTAGATGAACGTTATAATAAACCCAAACTCACAACAACATGTAGAGATGGAGTTTGAGACGCTTCACACATGTAAATAATAACAGTTTGTGTGGAGCAGCATTTACTGTAAACTGAGCCACTCTGACACGCATGTACGTAACCAACACAGCGTATATATTAAGCCTGCATCGCATATATTTATTTAATTGAATCTTAGCGTTTGTGAATTCTTAATAGCTTTATGCATTATTCTGATTTTTTTTTTTTATCGAATACTCAAAAAGATTTGAGGAATCGTTGCAGTCCTAGTAAGGACATTATTAAAATCATACCTTTCTAGGCCTTGAACGTGTCAGTTGCGTTGCTGTCTATGCAGAAAGCTCTCAGATTTCACCAAAAATATCTTAATTTGTGTTCCAAAGATAAGAGAAGGTCCTACAGCTTTGGAATGACATGAGGGTGAGTAATTAATGACAGAATTTTATATCCCTTTATATTTTATAAACCTTTATTTGAAAGAGCGGAATGTATGATGCTATAGAAAAACAGCATAACATAACCAGTCATGCGAACAGGAAGAGTCTTTTTAATGAAAGGCTGTCTGGTAAGAAATCTTACTTCACCCCTCATTGGCATTCACTGTGGATCCTGTGTTTATGCATGTGCACCTGCAGGCTCCATATCACACTCCTTCACTGTTGACGATAAGAGATACTTGAGACATGTGTGTGAGTGTTTCCAGTGCTGAGATAGGGATGCGAGCGTGTGAAGAGATGTGAGATCACATGTGGAGATGATACTGGTGGACAGCCTCTCATTAGTCCCCTCACCCATCGGGACTAGTTTTAATGCTTGCAGATGAACGTCACAGCTTAGGATAGATGCTAGTGACAATGTGTTCGTGTGGTGTGATTAGCCAAATAACATTGTCATGATGTCATATTCCTGCAGCGCTGGAGTGATAAGTCACATGACATTTACGCCTCTTATGATTGGGTAAAAAAGCAACTGGCATTGGGATGAACTGGAATACTAACTGACAGCTGTCTTAAGGTGGCCTCTTTGGTTGTGAAAGAAACGAGGAAGACAGAGACAGAAGGAGGAAGTAGTCTGGCCAGACTAGCTCCTTCTAAGCGTTAATAAGAAGGATAATGAAATTAGAGGTCTATGGAAGGCTTGTAGTGTGGTCACCATGCTGTTCTAACTTCATTAGCAATTATGTAAACATGGGCAAACACCATGTTTTCATGTGCGTGCTTACTTTTTTTCTATATTAGTCACATTTCTGAAAATGTCCTAAAAATGCTGTAAATTTAAGGGGGTTCTTAAACATTCTTAAAATATAAAGACTGCTATATACAGTTGAGGTCAAAAGTTTACATACACTTCACAGAATCTGCAAAATGTTAATTATTTTATCAAAATAAGAGGGATCATACAAAATGCAGGTAATTTTTTATTTACTACTGACCTGAATAAGATATTTCACATAAAGGTGTTTACATGTAGTCCACAAGTGAAAATAATAGCTGAATTTATAAAAATGACCCCATTCAAAAGTTTACATACACTTGATTCTTAATACTGAATGTTGTTAACTGAATGATCCACAGCTGTGTTTTTGTTTTGTTTAGTGATAGTTGTTCATGAGTCCCTTGTTTGTCCTGAACAGTTAAACTGCCTGCTGTTCTTCAGGAAAGTCCTTCAGGTCCCACAAATTCTTTGGTTTTTCAGCATTTTTGTGTATTTGAACCCTTTCCAACAATGACTGAATGATTTTGAGATCCAGCTGAGGTTTCAGGACAACTGGGGGTCTCATATGCAACTATTACAGAAGGTTCAAACGCTCACTGATGCTTCAGAAAGAAAAACTATGCATTAAGAGCCGGGGGTGTAAACTTCTGAACAGAATGAGGATGTATAAATTTAAAATTCTTATTTGGCCTAAATATCTTCTTTTTTTTTTATTTAGTACTGCCCTTCAGAAGCTGATCCTGATCTTCAAATTCAAAATGTTTATACCCCTTAATGCATTATGTTTCCTTCTGAAGCATCAGTGAGCGTTTAAATCTTCTGTAATAGTTGCATATGAGTCCCTCAGTTATCCTTAGTTTGAAAAGATGGATCTCAAAATCATACAGTCATTGTTTGAAAATACTAAAAAAACAAAGAATTTGTGGGACCTAAAGGATTTTTTCTGAAGAACAGTGGGCAGTTTAACTGTTTAGGACAAACAAGGGACTCATGAACAACTATCACTAAACAAAAACGACTATCACTAAAGATATAAAAATGACCTAGTCCTTTTTTCTCTTGTGGACTAAATGTAAACATCTTTCATGTGAAATATTTTATTCAGGTCAGTACTAAATAAAAAAAAATGATCCCTCTTATTTTGATGAAATAACATTTTGCAGTTTCTGCAAGGTGTATGTAAACTTTTGACTTCAAGCGTATTTTTATGTTCATCCCATAAATATGGGAAATATTTTAAAGTTTGCATAAAAATATATTTTATTTTGAATGGTTTATTTATGAATACATTTTTTTTTTTTACTGACCAAAATAATTAAATCTTCCAGTAAAACAACAGACTTCTTTCGACTTACTTATGTTGGATTTCTCCAATCATTTCGTTCATGTGAACTCCACTGCTTTCTTACAATCAACTGCAGGATTGCAATTGGATCTACTTCCATTTCATGAAAAACTGATGGAAAGACCTAGAGCTGTCACGATTCTTTGATTCAATTTGAGTATTCAATTGAAAGAAAAATCTGACTGTAATTTACCTGTGTTGAGTAACCGGCAAGAAGCATGAGCATATTGTTTTTCTACCCATTATTAATATTATATCTTAAAACTGAGAGAAACATTTTCAATTCAGTTCATTTATTTACATTTTTTAAAAACGTTTTTTTTAAAACCAGGTGTTTTGCTTTAAAACTGGATATTTTATGTTCAATGTTGATATAAACAAAAATCTCATATTGAATATATTGAATTTGTTAACATTTACACCCCAAAATGCATTTGCAAAACCATTTCCATTTGTTTTTCCCATTACACCCTTTGTGCCCCACTTTGAGGTTCCTGGACTGGGTGAACTTCTCATAATCACTATTCACGAGTAAGAAAAAATATAATGTATCACCATGTCCCCTCAGCTTTCAGACTGTTCCTATGCACCAGCTTGAAACAACTATGAATCGTGAACAATGTAACAGTCCTCAATAAGTTTCAGTAATAAGCCCAAAACCTCATCTTGTCAAAAAAAAAAAAAAAAACTCTTTTCTATATCTAGAAACCCGACACACCTTACTTCTCACTTTGCTAACACCACTTCATACGCACACAATTTCAAGACGTCATTCTGCACAGATGGTTTTCCATTAACATTTAATTCTTTTATCACACTTGAGTGTTCCCTCAAACAGTGTTGCCAAACAGGGCTGATGACTGGCTGCCTCTGCTCATACACACAAACATATGCAGCACTCCTACATGCTTATTTTCAGTTTTTGAACAATGCAAAAATGTGACACACCAAAATAGGATAAATGACATGCTAATGGACTGCTTTTATAAAAATACGGTTTCCAAGCAACTAACAGGTGAGAGGAGCTGCAGCCCTGTGCGTCCACAATACTGACAAAATGAGAGAAACAAAAAGAGAAAGTGAGACTGAGAAAGAGAACCAAACATGATCCCATGAAAAAGATGTGCAATCATGAGAACACATATGATACAAGTAAACAGCATAATTATGTCGACTATATATCCGTGATACAGCATAAGCCAAAAAATGTGCAATGCATAATGCAACAAATCTCAATTCGATACATTTGGGTTAAAATTCCGTACATGTAATCCAGTATTCTGTGAACAAAACACCATTAACAGTACTGGAAGCTACTGAAAGGGGGAACGTAATGACTCACAAATAGCTTCTACTGGGTAACATGATGTGACAGGAATATAAGCTGGTGTGTGCATATAATCAATGCAATTCATTTTCATCTGGCCCAGCACATTCAAACTATCTCTGGTGGGATATGTGTGTGTATGTTTGTGTAATGTTAAAATCAGTTTAAGCAAACGTTCAGGCAGAATAGAACTCTTCTTCAATCTTTGCTTTTGTAAAATAAAACTCTTAAACATTAAAGGATTAGTTCACTCCTGAATAAAATTTCCTAATAATTTACTCAGCCCCATGTCATCCAAGATTGTTCATGTCTTTCTTTCTTTCTTCAATCAAAAAAAATTAAGGTTTCCGAGGAAAACATATAGTGGACTTCAATGGGATCAGCAGGCTGACAGTCCAAAGGTAAGTATTTGTGTTTAAAAAGTATATAAACTCTTTTTTTTTTTTTTTGGAAAATGTATTTCTCGGCTGGGATCATATGAAGCTGCATCCAAACTGCAATTTGGACCTTCAACCCACTGGCGACCACTCAAGTCCACCATATGAAGAAAAATCCTGAAATGTTTTCCTCAAAAAACGTAATTTCTTTTCGACTGAAGTAAGCAAGACATGAAGATCTTGGATCACATAGAAGTGAATTAAAGTATTTCCATTTTGGGATGAACTAATCCTTTAAGACTGTTATCATTGGCATACGGTTAGGAGGACAGATGCATGCAGACTGACCAATAGTTTGTGCTGTTGTCGAAGCAGGTAGAGAGCGGCGGTCTCTGGTGAGAGTTTGTGTTTCCTGTCCTCTAGCAGCCGGTACGTTTCCACATGCTGAGGCGACAACTCAGAAAAATGCAATGGAAACACCTCATTCCTCAGTTTCTGGAAAACATAGAAACATACCATATAAATACAAGACACACAGATATATAACAAATAGTAAAATACTGTATTTTTAACAAATTGATTACAACTTGTATTCAGGAAGGACACATTTGTAACATTTATAATGTTGCAAAAGATTTCTATTTCAAATAAATGCTGTTCTTTTGAACTTTCCATTCATCCAAAAATCTAAAATGTATCATGGCTTTCACAAACGTATTAAGCAGCACAACTGTTTTCAACATTAATGACAATTGTTTGTTTTTTCCCCACAGAGTACAACATTTTAAGAAGTGAAAGAATTATTTCACTGCATAATAAAAATGTACTGATAATTTACTCACCATATGTCATACAAGATGTTCATGTATTTCTTTCTTAATTCAAAAAGAAATTTTGGTTTTTGAGAAAAACATTCCAGGAATTTTCTCCATATAGTGCACTTCAATGGGGACCAATGGGTTGAAGGTCCAAACGGCAGTTTCAATGCCGCTTCAAAATGCCGAGGCCGAGGAATAGGGGTCTTATCTAGCAAAATGATTGGTCATTTTCTAAAAAAAAACATAAAAATTTATATACTTTTAACCACAAATGCTCATCTTGGACTAGTCCGACTTCACAAATAATCACACGTTATGTACTACCAGTCAAAAGTTTGGACACACTTCCCCAATCTCTTTAATGGGCAAGTGTGTGCAAACTTTTGACTGGTAGTGTAGGTTAAAGTATCGACCCAGTATTTACAAAGCAAACATGCAAAGAAAGTCAAACGGCCTTTACAAAACATTTTAAACAACGATGTCAGAAGATTTTGAAGTTGTAGGGGAAATTTAGATGCAAAACCAATGTACACAGATAAAGAACTAACACGAGTGACCTTTCTAACATGATTATGTCTTTCGTTAAGTCGCAGACGTGCATCACAGAGCTAGTGCCATAAATGTATTTTTTTATTTTTTTTTTAGAAAATGACAGTTCACTCCGCTAGGTAAATGTCACACCGCTGGACAATTTAGTTGGTTTCACCCATCATCTCCCCCCACTGCTCTGTGTATTTTGGTTCATCCCTCATTGTCTGCACCTGTGTTTGTAATCAGTCTGTGTATTTAAGGTGTGTGTTTGTCCTCTATCCTAGTCGGTCTTTGATGTTATCACCCGGTGTTCCTGTGCCTCCTGAGTTTTCGTTGGATTTATTAAATATACGTCTTTTACTACGTCGTTGTTCGTGTATTCCTGTGTAAAATGTGACAATAAGTCTGTGTACATTGGTTCTCCATCTAATTTTCTTCAAAATCTTCTGACATTGTTGATTTACATTTTTTGTAAAGGTCGTTTGACTTTCTTTATATGTTAGCTTTGTAAACACTGGGTCGATACTTCAACCTATATCACACGTGACTATTCCAACGTGACTACATGAAGTCGAGCTAGTCCAAGATGAGAATTTCTGGTTAAAAGTATATACATTTTTATGTTTTTTTGTTTTTTTTTTTAGAAAATTACCAATCATTTTGCTAGATAAAACCGTTATTCCTCGACTGGGATTGTGTAGAGCCCTTTGAATCTGCACTGAAACTATGATTTGGACCTTCCACCCACTGGCCACCATTGAAATCCACTATATGGAGAAAAATCCTGGAATGTTTTGCTCAAAAACCTTCATTTCTTTTCGACTGAAGGAAGAAAGACATGAACATCTTGGATGACATGGGGTGAGTAAATTAATAGAAAATTATAATTTAGAAGTGAACTGATCTTTTAATCAGTTATAGAAATAAAAAAATAAAAAAACATGCTGTAAGCACGTTGTATTAGAAAATGTCATCTGTACGCTAAATATCAGACAAGCGGCATCTGCAAATAATGTTAAAGCTTTTCTCAGAACCAACTGTACTTTTATGTGCCATTACTCCAAGGTCAAATGTGAAAATATAAACTTTAATATGTTTTCATTTTCCTGTCTACAGGAATAAAATATAAATCTTTCATCTAAACAAGCATGTCATCCACCATTAAACAATCTAGCTAGCTAGTGTGTCTGTGTTTACACTGCATGTTCTTTGTTAGCAGAGTGACTCTTTTGTGGTTCTTGTCAACAGTGCTGGTTTCCTGTAAGGCCTGACTTTAGCAGGTGGCCAATGAGTACAAAGCAACATTACACCATCATCATGTTCTTTACACATTACCAGGGGCTATTACTACTCTGGCAAGCAAACAGGAGCTTATCAGTGTGCCTGTTTGTGCATGTGTATGTGTGTCCATAAACTGGTTTGGATTACATACAAAACATCAACACCTGCTCCATTTGATTGTAGAGAACAACAGGCATGAAAACAAAATGTGGGTATATTAAAACTGCTGTAAATGGACAACACGCACACAAACACACAGACAATGATTTTGCTCGCTGCTATTAGGAGGTTGAACCAGATGTTTGGCTTCAGCAAAAGCTCTCAGTGCCCGAAAAGCCTACAAATTCAAGTGGCTGTCAGCCTCCCATGATCTGATTGAAATATTATGAGTGAACAAACTGAACATTCAAGAAACAGCCACTTCACTCAGCATGAATAGAGGACAAAATCAACGTGACATGCAAAGTTATACTCAAATGTCTACAAATCTGACACCACATTGAAAATCTAATTGTTGCTGTTTTTCAATTATACTTCAAACATAGAACATAAAAAAAATCTTGAACACTCATGTGTTCTTTACCTATAAAACAAAGACATAACAAAAAATAAGACTTTTGGACCCCATTTCATATTAAAATACAATAAAGAAAATATCTCTGTAGTGGATTGACAATATCTACGATGCCATTTTAAAACAGTCCAAAATTGTGGTATAACAAGCAGCGAAAACAGCCATGTAACGACCCAGCAAGCAGATTACAGTACCTACATATGAGGCATTTGAGATCTCCAGATACTCACACCTGCTTAAGCGTCCGCTCTTAAGATGAGTTAGCCTAACGGTTAGCCTAGCCCTCCAGATCACAGGAAGCAGAAGGAACAAAAAGCATGTTTACTAATTCATGGCGGCGGTCAGGTGTAACAGGGGGCGGCCTTTGTTCTGGAGAAGATTCAGAAACGTTACACTGAGATCCTGAAGCGTGGACAATCTACTGGGGCTAAAATTAGACTGTTGTGCGGATAGCCGTGAAGGGAAAATGGTTTGATCATTGATAAGCACGTGAAAACAAATAGCCTTGAGTAGCCTGGTGACCCCCAGGCATGTTGTGTTATGCTTTCGTGCAACTGTGTCTTTTGGCTGTGGTTGGCTGTATGTTGACTGAGCGTTTGTGAGCATGTGTGTCTGTGTTTGCGTCACAACTGATCTGACAAAGCTGTCTGGCTCCTTGAAGTGGCTCATATGACATTTTCCGAAAATAAACACTGAACTGGTCCAAAAAAAAAGTGAATGAATGAACATACAGCATACACTCTAAAATGCTGGGTAAAATATGGACAAACCCAGCAAATAGGTTATTTAGACCCAGCAACTGGGATAAATGCTTAACCCAACCTTCTGGGTAACTATTGCTTAAAAATTACAATATGGCTGATTTAAAATGAACTCCAAAACGGTTGTAAATTTAAAAATCAGACACTTCATTATTAGAAGCATCAGCAATAATCAAACGGTAGACATTTACTACAAACACTTAAGGCGAGACACTGCAGGTGAATAGTGTAAAAAAGGTATTATTTAATGTAATATGCACTAACAAATGTCAAAAGTTTTTACAGAGGGAATTTTGTGCATCCTATTTCATCACGCCATAATTCAGAAAAAACTCAGAACAGCCAGGAAACACTATATTTTTACCCATTTTTAGCCATCAAGCAAATTATATATGAACAAATCCCTCTGTAAAAACCTTCAGGATACAGACAGGAATAAAAATGTAAAGGTTGGTGTGTGTGAGTGTTGCTGAAGTGGAGATTTATGGCTTAGTGTTGGAGAAAAAAACAATTTTGAGAAAACGGCCTTTAAAAATATGCATTGTAATTGAAGTCTATTGACACAAACAGATAAAGTGCTATAAAAGAAACACTTAACAGTGTTTTTTGGATGTTTTCTTTCCACTAGTCTTAAAAAATTGAGTATTTAAATATTATTTATTCACCTTATTAATAAATGTTCATTTATTGAATACATTAAACCTATTATGGGTTAATTTTAAGCAAGTAATACAGTAATTTTTAAGCAAGTTGAGTTGCTAGCATGGACTAGAGCTGTGCAATTAATCGAAATACAGTTTTGATTTTGATTTCGACTTCCAACGCTTATGATAACAATAATCGAGATAAAATTATTATTGTGCTCCATTCTGCCCCTTTCCAGCAGTGTGTTTCACTCCTCCATAAAAGCCTAAACTTCATGTGGAAATCAGTAAAATCATGTAACTTGCAAAATAGGACATGCTTAACTTTATGTTTAATTAATGTTTATTAGATTTATTTTGTGTTTTTAAAAGCGTGATAAAGAACTTGTGCTATTCTGTAACAATACATTTACCTTAGAATAGCCATTCGACATCCATAAGCTCATCAATCAGCTATAAAAATAACTATAAAGAAAAGGATTTTGCTATATTTATGCGCTATTGCATATTAATATTATTCTACTAACCTGTTGTCTACATGATAATTAATTAACTCTTATAAAGTTTTGGTCATATGAAATAAAGTCAGCTGTTATATAAATTTTCATACATGAAGAATGTAAAATATTATACATTTGTGTAGAATTTTATATGTAAAATGTTTTCTATTTCTATTTCTATGTTTCCATTTTAACATATAATTAATTTTTTTATTAATTTAATTTTAACCTAAATATTTTGTTGTAATTATTTTTTTTTATTATTATATTTTCACCCAAAAATATAAACTCTTTCATTAAGTATTCACCCTTATGTCGTTCCAAACCTGTAAGATCTTTGTTCTTCTTCGGAACACAAATTATATTATATTACATTATACTTTTTGATATTTTTGATGAAATCTGAGAGCTTTCTGACCCTGCATAGACAGCAACACAACTGACACATTCAAGTAGTAAGGACATTGTTAAAATAGTCCATGTGACATCAGTGGTTCAACCGTAATGTTATGAAGCTATGAGAATACTTTTTGTTGAATTTGTTGAATATTGTTCTTGCAGCTTCATAAAATTAAGGTTGAGCCACTGATGTCACATGGACTATTTTAACGATGTCCTTACTGCCTTTCTGGGTCTTGAACATGGTAGTTAAATTTCTGTCTATGCAGGATCAGAAAGCTCTCAGATTTCATCAAAAATATATTAATTTGTGTTGAGATGAACGAAGGTCTTACGAGTTTGGAACGACAAAAAAAAAAAAAAAAATCCAATGTTTTTAACCTCCAACTCAAGAGCCCTACTCTAGTAAAAATACCTCTAAATAATAAGATTCTATTAGAACCTAATGTGTTGCTAAGAACCTTTATAAGAGTATATAATCATACAATTGTAAGAGATCTGTCATTTGCATGGCTGGCCATTCAATGACCTTTCAGATGCTGCGTGCTGAAAGAGTGGCTGTAGATCAGAGAAAGAGCTAGTGCTCTGCACAGCCACTGGCCTCAAGAGAGCGAGCGGCAGGGTATTTATAGCCCTACTCGTCCCCAGCTGCATGGCTCCTACACCCCGCCAACAGGCAATTGGGCAACACAAGCTCACCCCTCCAGCAACCCACCACACTAACGTCCATAACGCAAACAGACATCTGGACATCAGCAGCCCTCAAAAGGGAGAGAAAAATGATCAGGCAGGAAAAAGCGAACTGCTGAGAGAGAGCAAGAAAAATACCTACCAGCTCACCATCGCTTATCATCAATGTGTTCACCTCTGGAATTTATAAACAAGTCCTCGCTAGATGAGTTAAAATCAAGGAAATATCAAACAATGATTCTAAGACTATTTTATTCTCCACCACAATTTCCTTCACAGTGTTTGAGGTCAACTTCCACTTTACTCAAAACTGACTTCTGATGATATAATAAAATTAAAACATTTACATTTGATTTCTTTACATTAGCTTAATTTGTCAAAGTATGATTATTGAAATTAATGCATAAAAACATACCCAATTTGCCATTTAAAATAATATATATAGATTTTTTTATATTTTTTGATTATACATTTATATAAATTATTTATTATATTATTATTATTATAATAATAATAATAAAATATGTATAATGTATATGTATCATTTTAATTATTTTATATTACTACTACTACTACTAATAATAATAATAATATATTTATAGCATAATATTTAGGGAGAACTCAATGAGTTATGAGTAAACAATATAATAATAATAATAATAATAATAATAATAATAAAATTTATGTATAATGTTAATTATTTAAAAATAACCATTGTATTTATTTTTTATAATTGAAAATATTATAAAGAAGTAAATCAGATAAAAAATAAATACACATAAATATAAATTTAACAATTTAAGGTTTTATTAGTTTTTTATTACTGTAAAAATCTTAATTCATAATATTAAATATTTTATAATAATAATAAATATATTTATATCATAGTATTTAGGGAGACTCAATGAGTTATGATTAAACAATATAATAATAATAATAATAATAATAATAATAAATGAATGTATAAAGTTAATTATTTATTAATAACAGTTGTATTTGTTTTTTTATAACTGTATTCTTAATTCAACATATAATTTTTACTATACATTTATATAAATTATTTAATCATAATAAATAATACAATTAATGTGTAATATTAATGATTTATTTATAATAAAAATAATATTTCATAGCATAACATAACAATTTACAGTTTAACGTGTTTTCAGTAAATTTATTAATTCAATAATAATTTTATTAATAAATAATAAATAAGTAATTAATTTAATAAATAATTTTTATTATACATTTATATCAAATTATTTCATAATAACAAAATTGACGTATAATATTAATTATTTAATAACAATAATAAAAAATTTGTATTAATAAATAAATAAATAAAACATTTAATAAATAATTTTATTATACATGTATTTTTTAATAATTATTATATTACAATTTTATTAATAAACAAATAAACACATTTAATTTTATAAATAATTGTTATTATACATTTATGTACAATTATTAAATAATAATAATAATAATAAAATGAATGTATCGCATTAATAATTTAATAATACTAGCAATAATTATTTTATTAATAAATATATTTTTTTATATAAAGTTGTTTTTAATTATAATAGAAACATTACCAAGCATCTGGTATGTATATATATATATATATATAGTACAGACCAAAAGTTTGGACACACCTTTGAACCAAAGTTTTCCTTATTTTCATGACTATGAAAATTGTAGATTCACACCGAAGGCATCAAAACTATGAATGAACACATGTGGAATTATATACATAACAAAAAAGTGTGAAACAACTGAAAATATGTCATATTCTAGGTTCTTCAAAGTAGCCACCTTTTGCTTTGATTACTGCTTTGCACACTTTTTGGCATTCTCTTGATGAGCTTCAAGAGGTAGTCACCTGAAATGGTCTTCACTTCACAGGTGTGCCCTGTCAGGTTTAATAAGTGGGATTTCTTGCCTTATAAATGGGGTTGGGACCATCAGTTGTGTTGTGCAGAAGTATATATAGTATATATATAGTATATACAGATTTAAATATTTTATAGAATTAAATATAATTCCACATGTGTTAATTCATAGTTTTGATGCCTTCAGTGTGAATCTACAATTTTCAGTATGAGAAGGTGTGTCCAAACTTTTGGTCTGTACTATATATATATATATATATATATATATATATATTAGGGATGCACCGGTTGACCGGCCATAAATCGAAACCGGCCGGTTTTTGCATCTAACGCGCTTTCGTTTTTATCCCGGCCGGTTTTTTTTCCGGAAGTGTGTGCGCGGGCCGCGGCATTCGATTCATTCAGAAACATGTCACTTGTGTGGCGGTTTTTCGAAATCTGTGAGCAGGACGTGAAGATTGCAATCTGCAATGTCTGCAAAGGACAGCCGCTTTTCTGTGCTCGCTGAAGTTGCGCAAGCGTACCTGTCCTCGCCCTGCACATGCGCAGACAGCGAACGTTTGTTCAGCTCAGCTTCTCACGTGACAGATGAAAAAAGAAACAGACTCACTTGTGACAAAGCTGAGATGCTTATTTTTGTAAAAAGCATTACTTTACTTTTGAAAAGCCAAAAATAAAAGTCTGTTCTGTTAAGAATGATTATTATTATTTTACATTAAAATGCCTGTTGGCTTGCTGTTTTACTTTACTAAAAGCATGTTTTACTTATTAAACTGTATTTACTTTCATATTTTTTATTTATTATTTAATTTCAGATGTCAGATGCTATTGATTCAATAGCCAAAGCCAGATTGGCCTGTTAAATACTAAATAAACATGTTGTTTATGTTGTTTACTTGCATAACTTCTTGTTTTTAAAAAAATCGGAAATCGGTATCGGAATCGGCCAGCTTGCTTGTAAAAAATCGGTATCGGAATCGGCCATGAAAAATCATGATCGGTGCATCCCTAATATATATATATATATATACACACACATACAAACACACACACACACACACAAATATATACTCGTCCCAGGTCCATAAATTCAGTAATAAATAATAAATCTAAAACGATTCCCATACAATAAAAAAACAATTAAAGCAGATTAGCAAGCCGTCATGCCAGTTCAGCACCATACAACTGATCATCCCTTTGGTCCAATGTCCATCTTCAAAACAAAAAAGGGTCTGAAAAGTCCTGCATTGTGTCAGCTTTGCAGAGCTAAGCTTGTCCCCATTATCAATATTAATTAGTATGTTTGGCTGTCTGTGAATACGGTTAAGCCTTTTTTCCAACAGCCAGGGGCCAGATTTGTTTTGGGGTCAAGTCTGGAATCTGGCCAGCACAGGCAAACATTTGGCGAAAGGCTCGGCTGCATGTCCTGTGAAACTCTGCATACAGAGAGAGTGTCAGTCTAGAAGACGGCCACCCCTCCTTACCGTTTTCCTAATTGGTTTTCAGTGAGGGCAAGGCAAATTAAATCTAGCCTATTACAGCTATGCTATTCAATTAGCCTTTGCTACTCCCATGCACTAAGAGGCAGAGATAGAGAATCTGCACTCATCTATTCGGTGCGCGACTCAAATTAACATGGGACCACCAGAAAGAGAGAACAGCACTTGGAGAAAAGGAGAAGAAAAAAATTGACCAATTCTACTCTGTGTGCAAATTTTAATTTTTGTCTTATTTTACAGTCAAAATATTTTACAGTAAAGCATTTTGTGATGGTTCAAAGTTTGGGGTTGGTAAGACTTTTTAATGTTTTTTAAAAAAAAGTCTCTAATGCTCACCTAGGCTGTTTTAATCAAAAATTTTTACAAAATCTTTTTCTTATGATTCCGAGTAGATCTTGGACTAGTCATCTTTTAATATGTGTTATAAATAAAGAATCCAAAAAATGTTTGTAACATTATAAATGTTTTTTGTCAGTATCAATCATTTTAAGTCATCCTTCCTGAATAAAAGCAATTATTTCTACTAAAAAAATAAATAAACAAATTTTTGACTCCCAGTTGTGTGTTAAAAATAATAAAATCAGAATTGCGAGATAAAAACTTGTAATTCTGAGAAAAGTGACAATTGCCAGAAAAAAAGTCGCAATTCTAAGAATTCTAAGTTTATATCACGCCATTCTCGCAATTCTGACTTAATTTCTCAAAATTGAGAATTTATATATTACAACTCTGACTAAAATGTCAGAATTGAGTTTGTATTACGAAATTGTGAGAAAAAAGCCATAATTGCGAGATACAAGCTCCAATTTGTGAGAAAAAGTCAGAATTGCAAGATACAAGCTCGCATTTGCAAATAAAATTTTTAATAAAATTAATAATAATAAAAAATAAAAATAAAAATCAAATAAAAAAATCTCAATTGCGATTTTATATCACGCAATTCTCACAATTCTAACTTCATTTCAAAGAATTAAGAATTTCTATCTCATAGCTCTGACTAAAAATGTCAGAATTCTGAGTTTGTATCATGAAATTCTGAGAAAAAAAGTCATAAATGCGAGATACAAGCTCGAATTTGAGAGAAAAAAGTCATAATTGCCAGATACAAACTCACATTTGTGACTAAAATGTCAGAATTGTGAGTTTGTATTACGAAATTGTGGGAAAAAAGCCATAATTGCGAGATACAAGCTCCAATTTGTGAGAAAAAGTCAGAATTGCAAGATACAAGCTCGCATTTGCAAATAAAATTAATAAAATTTTAATAATAAAAAATAAAAAGCAAATAAAAAAAAATCTCAATTGCGATTTTATAATCACGCAATTCTAACTTCATTTCAAAGAATTAAGAATTTCTATCTCATAACTCTGACTAAAAATGTCAGAATTCTGAGTTTGTATCATGAAATTCTGAGAAAAAAAAGTCATAAATGCGAGATACAAGCTCGAATTTGTGGGAAAAAAAATCAGAATTGCAAGTTATCATCTCAATTGCGAGTTTATATCAGGCAATACTGACTTTATAACTCACAATTGCGATTTTATCACGCAATTCTGACTTCATTTCTCAGAATTGAGAGTTTATATCTCACAACTCTGACTAAAATGTCAGAATTGTGAGCTTGTATCATAAAATTGTGAGAAAATAGCCATAATTGCAAGATACAAGCTCGAATTTGCAAGAAAAAAGTCAGTATTGTGACATATTAACTTGCATTTGCCAAAAAAAAAAAAAAAAGAGTTAGAATTACGAGAATTTAAACTCTAAAATAGATTGCGATTTTATATCATGAAATTCTCAAAATTATGACTTCATTTCTCAGAATTCAGAGTTTATATCTCACAACTCCGACTAAAAATGTCAGAATTGTGAGTTCATATCATGCAATTCTGAGAAAAAAGTCAGCACTATGAGGAAGTCATAATTGTGAGTCAGGCAAGAGTCAGGCTTCCATGTAAATTACCAAGTGTGCCAGTAAAAAAAAATTAAAAGGCTTTTTTTTTTTTTTTTTAATAATACCAATTTTTGAATTTCTTCAAAATACCCCTTACCTACATTACAGCAAACATTTTGTCAAATACCTATCTATAAAACTAAATGTCATTTTAATAATTTAAATCTCTAAGTCAAAATGTTTAGCTCATAAGAAATTCTGTCAAGTGTGTTAAACTTTTGACTGGTGTTTGAGTCTAGCCTGTGCTATGATCCTGTTTTCTCTTTCTTTCTGCTGTCCTAAAAATAATAAAAAATAAATAAATAAAACACAGTGTGGAGGTGTAAATAAAGACCTGTTCAATAAGTGAGAAATGTTCTTTTTCCTCGCAGTGCCTTATGTCTTCAGAACACACTGAGGAAAAAGGAAGGACAAAGATAGCAAAAGAAAAACAAAAACCTTTAGAAAGCTTGTAGGTGACCTTATTCCTTCAGCCTCTTAAAACCTCATAAAATTGCTCAAAGCCATAATGTCCTTTAACACAGGCTATGAAAAAACTGCTTTCACAAATGCTGACATTACTGTAACGCTTGAAGGAATGAACTTCATACGGAAAGAATGTAGGATTATGATTACGGCCTCAACTAAATAAAGAGGACAATAACAATAGGTCACATACTCATTAACACATTAACGCTCTCTGAGGAGCTCCAGCAGCGAAGATGAATCAAAAGGTGCAAAGATAACATTCAAAAGGAGACGAGAGAAAAGACGAGCATTTATCTGAGGGCACACTGGGACAATATTTATGCTGACATAATGATGTGTGAAATGAAATTGATCAGAACAGCAGTGAGAATCAATTAGCTCTGCAGAGAAAACAAGGGTCTTTTCAAGCCCTTTTCTTTCTATTGATCAGCACTCCAGGAGAAAAACAGACAAACTAAATATTACAAAAAAAAGAGCAGCTAAACTTTCAAAACCACATCCAAAAAAAGAATAAAAAAAATCCATCTGCTTAAAAACAAACATCATTTACAGAAAATATGCTCTTCTGTGGTGGAATAAACAGCTTAAATAGTGTTTTGTTCCAAAAAACCTGGAATATACACTGCCATTTAATACTTTCATTCAGCAAGTTGCATTAAATTGATCAAAAGTGACAGTAAAAACATTAATAAAGTCTTACAGACCTCCATTTATTCTCATTATACAAAAAAAAGCAGCAAAATATCTCCTTTTGTGTTCTACGAAGAAACAAATACATCTTTAGAACAACATGAGGGGGAATAAATTGCAGATTTTTTTATTTTTTGGGTCAACTATCACTTTAAATGAATGACCACAATTTAAAGAGAGCAGGGATGTAAAATATGGCTACATCACACCACAGATTTACTCAGTAATAAGTTGATTAATTACAACGCATAATGAAACAGTTTTAATCTCTCGTTTCTGATCTATTTTTTTAATCACATCCTTTAGACTCAATGCCTCATAATTCCAGTTCCGTTAGCCTCCGAGCAGCTGTTTCCAATCTGTCCCAGATCACTGAAGAAATCCCTGACAACATCACATCCTGAGCCAGTGCCCAGCATGCTCAGGAAAAAAAAGCAACGCTACATTTGCCCAGAAAAGGTGGATCCAAACAAGTCTACAACAACATATGGCATCTCTTAAAAAAAAAAAAAAAAAACAAGTCATCAACTAGTCAGCTAAACAAACAAACAAAAAAGTATTATCAGCTGTTTGAGAGAATTTTGCCTTAAGAAACCCTAGAGAGTATATATATCAGTATTGGAAAATAAAGCTGGCTGTAGTGCTATAAAGTAATCACAAATCAATTAACATTTACTAACTAATTAAGCATTACTATAACTATTGCTCATAACGGAAATTGAACACCTAACCAAGTATTAAACTTTGAGTTACCAACTGTTGAGAACTACCTGATCTCATGACAAAAACGTACCTGTGGGAACTTTTTCGCAAGATGAAAAAATACGTACCAATAAGTGCATATCACTGCAGTTTCCAACAGAAATGAACACTAGAATGGTAAAACAGTAAGCACCTGTAATCATTTTCATACACAGTTATGATTACAGCTCCATATGTTTGGCATTCCGGACGTATCAAGCATGCTCTATAACTCTGTTGGCATGGAATTAGACTTACACTCTTAAAAATGAAGGTGAATGTCCATGGAACCTTTCAAATGCAGTAAAGGTTCTTTATAGTCGAAAAAGGTTCAGATTTTTTAAAATTGGTTCTTTTAAGAACTGTTCACCGAAAGGTTCTTTGGGGAACCAAAAATGGTTCTTCTATGGCATCACTGCAAAAACACCACTTTGGAACCTTTATTTTTAAGAGTGTAGGATGCAGAATCCTCAGGTACGAATCCCGTGAAAAACATGCCTCACGATGAAAGAGCAAAAAGATGAGAGATCGAAAAAACAAGCTAAATTGTCATGCTTGTGATTGCAATTTTACGTCACGTTTGCTTTTGTTCATACTATCGGGTAGGTTTAGTTGTAGTGCAGATGGTCCGTTATTTTAAAACTCAACAGACATTTCGAATCAGAACTGCGGTGACAATTAATATGTACATTCATCTGTTCCTGGGACAAAAACCTAACTGGCTTTTAGTGGCACTCAGTGGACATTTCACATCGAATATGTCATGAAACGTACATGGTGGTAAGTATTTTGCATCTTGCACATCTTGCATCTTGCCCACAGGTACACTCTTAAACATAAAGGTTCTTCACGATGCCATAGAAGAACCTTTTATGTCTAAATGGTTCCATAAAGAACCTTTAACATTTTAAGAACCTTTCTGTTTCACAAAAGGTTCTTTGTGGCAAAAGAAGGTTCTTCAGATTTCTGTGGCATCGCTGTGAAGAACCTTTTAAAGCACCTTTATTTTCAAGAGTGTATGTTTTCGTCATGAAATCAGGTTGGTTGAGGAGGGTTGTGGAAAAGCACTGCATATTCTTCACTATGTAAATTAAATATATATTTCTTCTTATTAAAGTTACAAAAGTGATTTAGTCAAGAGCAGTGAGAGATTTTCTCTCTTTTGGTGATTGGTTGACATGAATGACAGACAGGAATATTAGACTGCTGTCACTTTAAGAGCTGCCCGGAAAAAAAAATACTGTTACACATGCGTTTTCTTTCTCAGATGTTTGCTTTCACTCAAAACCTAAATTGCTGTTTTTGTGAGGATCCTTGCAGAGACAGCCATTTTGACATACAAAAGTACGTATTTGACCATTCAAGGCCTATAAAGCGGCAAAATACCTCAGTTCAATACTCCCATGTTCCCTGACAGCGATCAGAAACAGTCTCTCAGACTGACATATCAAATTGAGTTCTCTTTCGCTTCTGATTGTGTTTTAATGGCTTAAAATCACTTGTTTTTAATGGCAATTCGAACGCATACATAAAATGGCATAAAAACGCATACAAACGGTACATTTTTGTGACCACGAAGCACAGCAATGTCATGTGAGCATGTGATCGAAATAATAGTCCAATGTATCGCCCACCCCTAGGTTGTGCTATCGTATATTATCAGACTGTAAAAAGCAAAATAGGTAAAAAATTCTCATTATAACACATTCAGAGCAGAACTATCACTTCACTGGACTAGCCAAGTGATGTTTTCTCTCATATACTGTACATATACACAATAGTTAAGCCAATAAAACGCAAGTCACTAACGCAAAGAAACTTCACAAAGTGAAGTCACATACTTGTAGTCAACTTCTCACAGTAAGCTGTCTCTTTATAAACAAACCTCTCAGAAAATCTTCAATATACCATAGATTTGATTTTGGTTCAGTTTCTGTTCTATTTCCTTCTCTAATGATGGCTAAAGGCTAGCATGTATATGCTTAGACTGTCAGGATGACTTCAGCGAGCAGCAATAGAAAGGAAGTTTTCCTCTAATCCACTCACATCACTGTCATTCCAGACTTATCACATCCACAGCAGGCCAGCCACCACAGATCAATTTTACTCCTCTTAAAGAAAACAAATCATCAGAAACCAAACTTTCATTGATCTTTTGGAATTAAAAAGTCAATGTATTACAAACACACTGTCACATTTAGAAACCAAAACTAAATCTCAAATATAATGCTGTAAATGCTGCTGCTCATTTCATATGCAAAAAGGACATTTACACTAATTTTCAAAAGTTTGGGGTCAGTATGATTTTTTTTAAAGAAATTAATACTTTTATTTATCATGGATGCATTGGCTTAATCAAAAGTGACAATAAAGACATTTATAATGTTACAAAAAAAATCTATTTTCTATTCAAATGCTGTTCTTTTAAACCTTCTATTAATCAAAGAATCATTAAAACAATAGCACTACCATTTGAAAAAAACTATAATAATAAGAATTTTTTCTTGAGCAGCAATTCATGTGACACTGAAGACTGACATAATGGCTGCTAAAAAAAATTAAATTAGCTTTGCATCACAGGAATAAATTACATTTTAAAATATATTCAAATAGAAAACTATTTTTAAATTGTAATAAAATTTTACAATATCAATGCATTTACAGTATTTTTTATCAAATAAATACAGCCTCGCTGAGCATAAGAGACTTCCTTAGACAAAAGTCTTAAAAAAACATGAAAAACTAAAATGTTATACTTAACTATCATTACAAATGGCGCACAAGGAAAAACTAAAATGACTAAAAAAATAAAATGTAAATTATGTGTGACTACTGTAGATTGTCCCTTTCTCTCTGCATGTATAATTCCATTTCATTCTAGTCCAAAATGCCTAATAATGTCTAATGCCATTTTCATTTTCCCTTGTGGGTGTTCTGTATTCAATTACAGAGGTCTAATAAATAGAAATTAGCTACATGCTTTGAAGCAGCAATTACTTTTAATGAACCATTTACTTAAGCATAAAATCACATAAATGCGTAAATATCTAGTGAACATGACAATAAACAAATAAATGTTCTGGCTTACAAAGAATGTGAACACAAACAAGCCGTCTGTGTCTAAAAAGTTGCCGGATGTGACACCAGATGTCCCGCCGCTATCGCATGGGGTGGGTGTTTTTGGATGATTACAGGGCGAGCTTTGAAGCTTTGGCTGTCACTGAGAACATCACTGTATAACTGAGACGGCTCTACTGAAAGGTGTTACTTCATATGAGTGTGAATCCCCACATGATTGGATCAACAGGTCCTCTGCTCTCATATGCTCAGGTCATCATAAGCAATCACAACGGAGAGCTAAATCCTGTCTCGCATGCAGCCTTAAAACTAGCTGGTGTTCGCCTAATCACAAGCAAAAAGTGATTGCAGTTGGCAGTGATTCTCAGGTCTCGGTGTTAAATAAGGACCTGTCCCAATTCAAGCTTTGCAGTTCACACGGTAAGAGATAGTGAACATCTTAAAGGGGTCATATGATTTAAAAAAGTCCCAAATTTAAAAGCTAAAACCAAAGCTGCAGAAATGACCCACATTCACACGTCAACAGAACCTAAAACAATGCCTGAAGGAAGGTATTAAAAAGCTATTAAAGTTGCATTTACAATAGGCTCATAAAATAGGCTTTTCTGATAAAGAGCCATTTATCTGCGAGGTTATCTCCATTATAACGTTCATTAGATATCGATGCCAACAACTATATCTTTTTCTGGGTTTTCTGAGTTTCACTAGCAGTCTATTTTTGTTTTTTCAGAATACCCAGCACTAAATGTCAACTAAAAAACAACACAAACTGTGGTTGGACGCTTTACAGGTTGGTCAGATGGCCTCGTCCTGTCTAAGTGGGTGGTTCTTGGCCAGAATAAGTAGTCGTCCACTGTGAAGTCCTTCAGAAACAGAAAATGGCAAACGGGACAGCTTAATAACTACAATAAGTGTACCTCAGCAGATATGGAAACAAAAAATATCATGGCATAGTTTAATATGAAGTATTTGTAGTTTGAAATCATGCCATTTTCATTTATTTAAGTTCCTTAGAATCAGCATAAACTTGTTAATTGTGAAAATTAATTTAATTATATTTAAACACTTCAAACACAGGAACTTGTTCAAACATAAGGAATATATTCAAATATGGACAGCTGTGGAACAAGCTAGATTTAATGAATTAAAATGCATTAGACTGGCTTTCATATAATAAACTGGTATTTAAAACATGATTAATGTGTATTTAAAATCACATTAAGTTTATATTACAACTCTTTTATCCAAATGGATAGAAATTTAAATATATAAATTTTAAATATAGGCTTAAAATTGTTTTAGGGTTCTATATAGGGGTGTACGATAATGACAAAAAATAATATCTCGATATTTTCTGAAATTTAGTTGTCGAGCGTGTTATTGTACTGGTACTTTGACAGGTTTAATAATGCTTTTTATAATAATGCTTTTTATAACCTAAATAAATGCTTTATCATTTGTGTCAAGTTTGTAAATTCTTAATCAGTAACAAATAGTAAAACACTATAGGACTGTTACCAATGAAATGAAATCAGCATGAACAAAATTTGTGTTTGCATCGCAGAGGTTGCACAGAATCTGCATTGGCATTTATATGCATTTACACAGACTGTTTAATGCAGGATATTTGGAGGAAAAAAAGGGAAAATATACTTCTAGTATAAACCTAAAATCGCCAGTAAGTGGCAGCAAATGACAGATGGCAGCAAATTTGAGTCACTGAATCATTAATTCAACCGATTCGTTCAAACAGCTGATTGATTCAGTACCAAAACACCATTGTGTTGTTCAGAGAAGCAAAACAGTTCTGCTGTAGCTTTGTTTGAAAGTATTTTTGGTGTCGAAATACAGCAAAAACAAGAACAGTTGTGTCTAAAATGTAAGTCACTTATATTAACTTCTTGTTTATTGAGCTGTTCATTAAATCAATATCGTTCGTGATATTAACTATACTATATAACTATATGCAGATGATACAAATATAAAATAAATAAGTCACAAAGGGGCATTTTTGACCCCTTATCTTGAGTTTTGGGGGAATTGTAAATGTATTTTAACAAACTACATCATGCAGTAAAAGCGTAAACTCTAAATGCGCAAGTGCAGTAGTCTAACCTACCAACGTATAGTGCATGTGTGCACTCTCTGGGGGTGTTTTTGTGATATACTCAATAAATGTCAAATCACATATCACGGAAAAACGTGTGGAAGCTGCTAAATTATATAGAGAAGGACTGATTAAGCAGGAAAGGGCATAGTATTTTAAATTCTGGTTCAGTTTGGCCAACTACAAACGCCTTTTGTTCCTCAGAGTTTTTTGCACTCCTCTCCTTGATTTGTTATAACTTTTGGCAGTCTATTGTCCTCCAAATGTTTTTCCCAGTCCAACCGATTATTAGAGCCCTAAACCTGATAATAATAATTGACCATTTTCAGCAGCAATTATCAGCAAAATATGCCAGTTTCATTCGGTTCAGTGGCATTGTTTATGTTCAGTGCTGCCAATATAGCCGACTGATGATGTGTCGTAAAAACACTCCATAGTCTCGCATTTAAGCCTGGTCTTTCAAAAGATAGTTCACCCAAAAATGAAAATTTGATGTTTATCTGCTTACCCCCAGGGCAAGATGTAGGTGACTTTGTTTCTTCAGTAGAACACAAACAAAGATTTTTTAACTCAAACCGTTGCAGTCTGTTAGTCATATAATGGCAGTGAATGGGCACCAAACCCTTGAAAGTAAAAAAAAAACATGCACAGACAAATCCAAATGACACCCTGCGGCTCGTGACGATACATTGATGTCCTAAGACACGAAACAATCAATTTTGCGAGAAACTGAACAGTATTTATGTTTTTTATGTTTTTTAATGTCCTGAGGGCAAGCTCAGCATTCGGCACGTTACATGTGTACGCTCTGGCGTAGTATACTCAAACGCCGGAAGCGATCTATAGCGTGTGTACGACACTCATTGTTTACACAGTGCACAGAGATTGTGGGTATAGCAGCTATTCAAAATGGTAATTACTTGCGCTTATTCTGATTGTTCAAACCGATTTAAAGCTAAAAGATTACGTTTGCTTGTGCGAACTCATCCGGGACTGTTGACTTTTCACGGATTTCCCCTTCCAGCGTTTGCGCATACTACGCCAGAGTGTGTACACATGTAACACGCCAGATGCTGAGCTCGCTTTCAGGACAGTTGGATATTGCTGTGTATCAAAGGTAAAAAAAATTACATAAATACTGTTCAGTTTCTCGCAAAAACCAATCGTTTCGTATCTTAGGACATCAACGTATCGTCACGAGCCGAAGGATTTAATTTGGATTTGTCTGTGCATATTTTTTTTTTTACTTTCAAAGGTTTGGTGCCGAATCACTGCCATTATATGACTGACAGACTGCAACGGTCTGAGTTAAAAATCTTTGTTTGTGTTCTACTGAAGAAACAAAGTCACCTACATCTTGGATGCCATGGTGGTAAGCAGATAAACATCACATTTTCATTTTTAGGTGAACTATCCCTTTAAAAACATCCATATACCATAGTATTTTACTACTTTATTTACATAAGCAGCCACCGTTTGGAGTATTTCCATACTTTGGTGCTTATATCCAACATTTTACATCTGAACTTTAGCCACATATTTCATTTTGTCCCAAAGATGAATAATTATACCCAATTAATAATTGAAAGGCGGTGCAGACTCTCTGTTGTAGACCCCTGTAGAAGATCACTGCCTCTGTGCTGTGTTTGTATAATTAAAACTCAGAAGTGAATCGTGGCTCTCAGAGGAGAACCTGGATATAATTTGTCTTTTTTTTTTAAATCTATCTGCTTGGATTGATGACAATCCAGATCAGTGACGCTGTAAGTGGAGAGCGGCTATTCCACCGGCACATCTGAAGCAAGCCGACTAGCTGGGCTCAATTCCCAGTACTGTGAGACAGCAGGGCTAAATAGAATGTCAAGGTTATCTCTTAGTAACGCCGGTCTGAGTTTGTGTTTTATTTGTCCCAATTAAAGCCAATTAAACAGCTGGAAATTACAGCCAGATATGTCTCCTCTTCGAGAATATTGGGTCAGGGTTCGATTTATTACCATATCATGAACATCAGGTTTCACTGCAGAGTGTTACGTGATATAGGAGCTCCTTGGACACTTATGGTGTTCCCACATGTATGCAAGACGAATATGGCGCATAAACTCATTACGGAAGCCCTTGGGAATGCAAAGCTAAATGACAAGGTTTAAAGGAAATACATCTGGGAGAAAGCAGTGTACAGTACGTCACAATACTGAAGAAAATATCTGATGCTATTTATCGTGACTTTATTGTAACTGCATTAAAAAAGAGCAACAAACTCATTATTTAAAATATCTCTTTTTCTGTTCTATAAGAAATTAAATCATAGAGGTTTTCAATAACATTAAGTTTCACTTTAGTTTAAATTCTGGATGAACTTCCTTTAAAAGGGTTAGTTCACCCAAAAATTTAAATTAGCCCATGATTTACTCACCCTCATGGCATTTCAGGTGTATATGTGACCCTGGACCACAAAACCAGTCATAAGGTTAAATTTGACAAAACTGAGATTTATACATCATATGAAAGCTCAATAAATAAGCTTTCTATTGATGTATGGTTTGTTAGGATAGGACAATATTTGGCCAAGATACATCTATTTGAAATCAGAAATCTGAGGATGCAAAAAAATCAAAAAGACTGAGAAAATCACCTTTAAAGTTGTCCAAATTAGGTTCTTAACAATGCATTTTACAAATCAAAAATTACATTTTGATAGGTTTACAGTAGGAATTTTACAAAAAATCTTCATGGAACATGAACTTTACTTAATTTCTTAATGATTTTTGGCATAAAAGAAAAATCAAAAATTTTGACCCATGCAATGTATTTTTGGCTATTGCTACAAATATACCCCAGCGACTTAAGACTGGTTTTGTGCTCCAGGGTCACATATGACTTTCTTCTTTCAATCAAATCCAGTCAGAGTTATATTAAAAATTGTCCTGGCTCTTCCAAGTTTTATAATGGCAGTGGGTGTTTCTGTTCAGTCCAAATGAAGTCCAATAAAGTGCATTCATCCATAATAAAAAGGTGCTCTACATGGGTCCAGGGAGTGAATAAAGGCCTCTTGTAGCGAATCGATGTGTGTTTGTAAGAAAAAAATCCATATTTAAAATAAGTAATAATCACTTTCTTCTAGCTTGTGGCAACTGTCGTACACGGAAGCCGTTCCGGGTAAGTGCATTGCAGAAAAATAAAAAATGTGGGAGGATTTCGATATAAGCCAAGAGGAGACTGGTTTTCCTTTGCTAAAGTAATGAAAATTTCCTTTGCTCTTGTAAACAAACGTTGGTTTTCACAAGATCAGCTGCGTATGCGCAATGCATAGGTCCTACGCCATCTGCCCAAACTGGGTTGCACGTATGACAATTAGCACAAGCTAGAGAAAAGTAATTATGTTTTAATAATATTTTTTTTTCTTACAAATACGGATGGATGGATGTGCTTTATTGGGCTTCTTTTGGACTGTTGAACAAAAACACCCACTCACTGCCATTATAAAGCTTGGAAGAGCCAGGATAATTTTTAATATAACTCTGATTGGATTTGACTGAAAAAAGAAAGAAAGTCATATACACCTAGGATGCCTTGAGGGTAAGTAAATCATGGGCTAATTTTCGTTTTTGGGTGAACTAACCCTTTAAAGCAACTAATCACCAAAAAGAAAATTTGCTACAAAAATGTACTTACCCTCAGGCCACCCAAGATGTAAATGAGTTTGTTTCTTTATTGGAACAGATTTGGATAAATTTAGCATTACATCACTTGCTCACCAATGGATCCTCTGCAGTGAATGGGTGCAATCAGAAGAGTCCAAACAGCTGATAAAAACATCCAGTGCATCCAGCTGTTTGGATTCTCATTCTGATGGCACCCATTCACTACAAAGGATTCTTTAGTGAGCAAGTCATGTAATGCTAAGTCTCTTCAAATCAGTTATCTTGGATGGCTTGAGAGTGATACATTTCCAGCAAATATTCATTTTTGGATGAACTGTTCCTTTAAGTGTGAACACACAAACACTCCGTCACAGTAAAACATCTGTCCGCATACATAAATATAGCCTGCTCCATTATCTTCTAAATTCATTTGTATGCAAACACCAGCCACTGACTGGCATCTGTCTTCTCTTGCTGTTAACACTCTCTATCTCCTTCGCTCCACCTTCTTTCTCTTCCTCTCTCCATCTTTCCCTCTGTGCTTTCTTCCCTATCCCAGTCCTCCTCTCAAATGCACACACATACTTCATAATTCACAAGCATGTCCATTTCCTCAGCAGCTGCACGCTTCTCAGGATGGCCAGGCTTATGCTGGTGACTGCTGTCTGTCACAAAAATCAAAGCTCAGCACGCATACAGACTGGACACTAGTAAATCTAACACTAAATCCTCTTCCTCCAAATATAATCTCAAAAACACAGGATTTTAGGCAGAAAGGACTAGTAAAAAAGCACCTGCCTAATGAGACTCATATAATGGGCGTACAGCCACATAAAGGACATGTATGATCACAGTGCACTTTAACCCCTGTTGAACAACACTATAATGAGATCCCGGTTGAGCATTTCCCTCGACTGGACTGCACGAATGAGGGAGGGGGTGCCAGTTATGTAATCTGGACATGACTGCCGCTGTTCATATAAGTAAGGCAGGGATGGAGGGAATGAGGCAGAGAGAGAGAGAAAGACACGTGCCTTGTACTGCCAGCAGAGCATTAAGCATCACCAGAATTCAGATATTGCAGCGCAGTCTAAAAAATGAGGGGTCTTTAAAGATATTACTAGTGTAATTTAAAGTCATATCTATCTAATGAAGCCTTTTATGCTGAAGTGGGTCTTTGTACTGAGGTACAAGGATTTTGTTCTGCTATTGCTGCAATTAATCTGATGGTATTTAGAACCATTTCTCAAACACTCCACCTGCTTCACGTAACCTGAACAAGGTGTGATAGATTCAGAACATATTAACTGTACAAAAAACATCTGAAGTATCATAGCGGCCTATATTCAAATTAGTCATCCTATCTTGTTCATTCAGTAATTACTAGTAAAACGGACAAGGTGGTCTATAATAGAGTTCAACAGTTCCCGCCCACATTTTCTGCAGTTGTGGAAATACTTTCTTTTAGGGATTTAAAAAAATGTCTGTTATAAGCTGTGGGGTCGCAAGTATGTTATGCTTTGTGGTTATGATTTAACTAAATTACAAAGTGGGAATGTGGCATTATTTACCTAAAACAAGGGAATCAATTCATAAAATGTGGAAACACATTATTAGTTTGTGGTTTTAATATTCATTTGTTCCTCCTTACGTCATGTGTGGTGCTCTGTAATGAGCCAAGAACCAAATCAGCCAACTGCAAGGTGAACCACAACATTACAAATAGTGTTATCAAACGATTAATCGCGATTAATCGCATCCAAAATAAATGTTTTTGTTTATATACATGTGTTTATTGTGTATATTTATTATGTATATATAAATACACACACATGCATGCACATATTTAAGAAAAATGCTGTTCATATATTAAAAGAATTTCTATATAATATCAATTATATGAATATAGATATATACATGTAAATATTTTAAAAATATATACTGTGTGTGTGTGTATTTATATACATAATAAATATACACAGTATACACACATATTATGTAAACAAAAACTTTTATTTTGCGATTAATCGTTTGACAGCACTAACACTTGATTTGAAGCAAAAAGACAAAGTAAGACGATTTGTAACAAGCTAGAGCTGTAAAATCGATTAATCATGATTAATCACTTCCAAAACAAAGGTTTGTGATTACATAATATATGTGTGCTGTCAAACGATTAATCGCGATTAATCGCATTTAAAATACGTTTTTGTTTACATAATATGTGTGTGTACTGTGTATATTTATTATGTAAATGTATATATTTTGAAAATATTTACATGTATTTACATGCATATATTTATATTCATACAATTTATATTATATATAATTATATATAATAATAATATATTTAAAAAATCTTAAATATATACATGCATGTGTGTTGATTTATACATACATAATAAATATACACAATACACACACATACATTATGTAAACGAAAACTTTAGGGGGGGAAATTTATATAAATGTATAATATATAATATATTTAATACATATTTTATCCACACATTTCTTATGTAAAGAAACTTTTATTTTGGATGTGATTAATCGTGAATAATCGTTTGACAGCACTAATAAATACACACACACAAATGTATATATTTAAGAAATACTGTATATGCAACATTTATATGCGATTAATCGTGAATAATCGTCTGACAGCATCCACATACATGTATATATTTAAAATATATATGTCATATTTACTTATATAAATTTTTAATATATATTAAATATGTATGTAAACAAACTTTTATTTTGGATATGATTAATTGTGAATAATCTGTATATGTATAATACTGTATATGCAACATTTATATGCGATTAATCGCGAATAATCGTCTGACAGTATCCACATACATGTATATATTTAAAATATATATGTCATATTTACTTATATAAATTTATAATATATATTAAATATGTATGTAACAAACTTTTATTTTGGATATGATTAATTGTGAATAATCGTTTGACAGCTCTAATAAATACACACACACACACAAATGTATATATTTAAGAAATACTGTATATGCAACATTTATATAAATTTATAATATATAATATATTAAATATACACTTTATCCACACATACATTATGTAAACAAACTTATTTTGGACACAATTAATTGTGAATAATCATTTGACAGCACTAGTAAATACACACACACACATGTATATATTAAGAAACATGTAATATATATATATATATATTTATTTATTTATAAAAAATTGTAAAAATGTAATTTTTATATCTAACTTCTGTTATGGAAGCGATCCATCGCGATTAATCGATTTTATAGCCCTACTCGTAGCTCACTGTGTGTCTGTCCTAAAGGTTTAAAGATTATAATTAAAAATCTATTTCCCTATAGAGAAAATAAATGGGATTTTTACTTTTTGAACCCAACTGGCTGTACTCCATAATGCCTGGAAAATGTATCTGTGTGCTAGCTGATTGGCTAATGAGAATGTGCCCAATGGCATTAAAGGCAGCAGACAAGTAAAAATATCACGCCATTTCATGCTTTTAAGGGCCCTCCAAAATTAGCCATTAGTAAAACATCTGCTGTAATATAATGAAATATTTGCAACACATAATGTTGCTTGCAAATACTTGTAAAAAGGACATAGAGGGAGTAGATACTGCATCTTCCAATAGGAATTAAAGAGTCCCTTCAAAAGGACAGACTCAAACTGCTGTTTAAAATATGCATCATTAGTGGCACAAAAATGACACATTTTGCCTTCAAATATGGCAATACCATAGCCTGTATCTGCAATGCTCAAATCCACCAAACTCATTTTCACCAATCATATGACAAACAAAAATGTGGGGGCTTGTAGGCAGATAGAGATGAGAGAGTTGAGACTGAAGCTGTGTGTAAAGGGTGTTATATTCTTTTTAATATTCTATGAGCGCTGAGAGAACACGTTTCACGTAATTGAGACTGTTTATTCAGCGTAAAGTGCTTTACCACAGAACAGCAGTACCATATTCATATTCTAAGACAAACTAAATCATAACAACAGTTCAACAGCACCATTACTAGCATGGTAATAGGCACATATCAGATTTTCTTAAATACTACTAAAAATGCTCAAATGTTTACAGATCCATTTCCACATAGCCAAGCTCCAAGATGCGAAAACTTTCTAGGAATGCAATACTATCATCATTGCACCTATGAGTAAGACATCTAATACCATATTGCATCATTAATGTATTTTATGGCAATTTGTACAGGACAAAAAACCTGCTCAATGTTAAAAACTATTAAAAACATTTTTTTTCTCAATAAATCATGTCCTTATTTTAATCTATACCTACTACTGTGATGTAATAGATGAGGTCTTGTCACATCACGCTACAGGGAGATATATTACACCTGAGTTACGCCATGTCATTATAGAATGTATAAATAATTAAAAAGCACGGCATGTTTGTATGTGTGGAAATGGCATTGTTTTGGTGACTAGACCAAATAAAGCAACTGGTAAAGCAACTAGAAGTAAAAATAACTATTATGCTTGAATTAATTCAGGTTAACAGCTGAATTGTGCAAAAAATGTGCTGTGCTCTTATCACATAGACAGATACTCACTGTCAAAACAGATTGATCTGACATCAATATAGCGTGATGCTAACAATGAAATCCCTTTACAAAAGGGATGGTGCTTTCAGAATTACTGAACAACTACTTTTTTATAAATTACTTAAAATAGCACCATGGTACATGTACAGTCAAACCAAAAATTATTCAGACATCAGATATATTTTTTACTATTTTTTTACTAGTAGGTGAAAAATTCTTCATACAGTGGACTATCAGTAAAATTGATACAAATTTGGGACCAAAAATGATCTGACCATGTTTTGCTTAAGTTTTTTTTTTCTTTAATTGATAATGCAACCTTTTTACACCACAGTCTGATACATTTAAACAAAATTAAGCATTGCTTAGTAATTGGTCAACAAAGTGTTAATAGTTGTGTAAATATTGTCATACTAACAGTTTTCTGAATTTTTGGTTGATTGTAATCTATTACATACCTTTTTTATCAAAGTTATCTGACATTATCAAGATGAATTTGTTCTAACACAAGTACTCTTGAGTTCTTGTCATGTTTTATTACCATTTTCTAAACTATAGCAAATAACTGTGATAATGTGAGAAATGTTGAAGGTGTCTAAATAAATTTTGGTTTGATTCTATGTACTTTTTTGATATGGTCTGTATAACAATCCTAATTAACACAATTGTATACATTTTATAAACTATTTATAGTTAAAATACTCTTTTCAGAGCTCAGCTGATCAGTCAAAACCTTAATTAAATCGTTGGCTCTTGTCTGAATGCGATTTTATTGCGTTCAATTGTTTGCACAACAGCTGAAGCAAAATATTGTGACACTGAATTTTAATTAAAGAGCAGAATTACAAAAAAAAAACATTTAAATGTAAGGGTTTGGACTAGAATCCAACATTCAAAGGGAAAACACATTCGTCTAATTGGACTTTTGGCTCAAAATCTCACAGCTACTGAGACACAACCCCTGTGACAACTAGCCCTGGCCTCACCTATCACTTTCAGCTTGTTAAAAATTAAGAATACGTTAAAATGTTACCAAAAACAAAGAATCATAACTGATTATGACAGTGAGATCTATAAGGAGTTTGAAGAGCTCACAAGTAATGAGGAAAAAGAGGACTATCTCTTTAATAGTACAAGCTACTGTGAGAAACATTCAGCAGTGCTGCAATCTAAAATGGCTATGGACAAAACTACCCCACACAGCCATGTGTTTCCCTGGCAGAAAGACAGTGAATAATGTTTTCAGCACATTTAATACGGCATAGCCGACTACTATATGAATTTCTAAGGTTACAGTGCAAACGACCGCACTAGCCATAATGACATTTACAACCAAAGCAGTAACGTAAACATATAAGCGACTAAACAACCGGATTGTAACGCATTCAAAAGACATTTCTGACCAAAACATCCAACACCTTCCTTATCAACACAACATTCTCTCAGATCAGCTGAGCGCGTGCACGAAATCAAGCGATGGACAGCGACTCTACCTCTTCCGTTAAAAGATGATTCCCGTAAAGACAGCCGCGTCCAACTGTGTCATATTAAGGGGCGGCTGACGGCTCCGGTCCGCTGTCCGTGCTATCCGGGCTTAAAACGGTTCATTAGCGACCGTCGGGAAGAGAAAAGCGCTTGAGCGGGCGGTACTGAGGAGACCGCACGAGCGCGCACTCACTCAAACACACGCACACACAAACACACACACTGCTGGAAGAGCGCAGCACACGAACACACTGCCTTTAGCGCTCGCTTTAAGCGCTCTTCAGCTGTATCTGTGTGCTGGATCAGCGCAGAAGATATGTGAACACAACTGGCCTATTCTCGCTCTCACTCTCTCTCTTTCCCACACACACTCACAGAGGAGAAGCACGCACAAGTGCAGAGCCAGTGCAGCTTTCAGCAGGACAGTCGTGCGTTGGTTCACTTTGACATCTGTCATGTAAATACACGTTTGTCATGACCAATGCTGTGCATCTGCATTTTCAGCATCATCTTCCAGGTGAGCATCACCTATCTGCCCTGGAGGGCCATGACTGGAGCTGACAAGGTCAAATAAGGTGTTTTTGAATTCTCTCTCTCTTATTCCCTCCCCCATCACTGGGCATATTTACATGAACATCATTTTCTGATTAAGGTCTATATTGTGGTTAAACCTTAAACCAAAAGGATGTTTACAAGCTGCACAGCTATCAGCTATCAGCTTAAAGCCCTATTTCCTAAATGCTTATTATTGATCTTATTATGAACAATTCATCCATGTATATTCATTCATTCATTGGTGAAAATGCCAGACCTCTCCCGGGTGACATTTGCTGGTTTTCTCCTATCATTTAGTCTGCTTAAATCCTACTCCTTTCTTTCAATTGACCGCAAGCACACATTCAGATCTTCCTGCAACCCAACAATTCGTTTCACTCAGATGTACATCACAATACAATACAATACAATAAGATCTGTTGCTATGTCTGTTTTATCACGACTTACTAAAAAACATAGTTTGGATTTCAAAATGTAGGTCATGATGTTTTTTAATGTTCATCAAAGTTCAATGGATAGTTCACCCAAAAATGCCAATTATGTTTTTAATTACTCACCCTCATGTCGTTCCAAACCCGTAAGACCTTTGTTCATCTTCAGAACACAAATTAAGATATTTTTGATGAATTCCGAGAGTTTTCTGACTTTTTTTGCATAGACAGCAATGCAACTGACACGTTCAAGTCACAGAAAGGTAGTAAGGACATCATTAAAATAGTCCATGTGACATCAGTGGTTCAACTGCCATTTTATGAAACTACAAGAACACTTTTTCTGCACAAAGAAAACAAAAATAACTGCTTTGTTCAACAAGTTCTTCTCTTCCATGGTCAGCCTTCAACGCACGTTCAGAGAGTACCATAACACATGCATGTGGCTTGTGGTACTCTCATAAACACGGCGGAGACTGAGAAGAATTTGTTGAATAAAGTCATTATTTTTGTTAAAAAAAATTAAGGCTGAACCACTGATGTCATGTGGAATATTTTTAAAATTTCCTTTCTACCTTTCTAGGTCTTGAACTTGTTAGTTGTGTTGCTGTCTATGCAGAGTCAGAAAGCTCTCATATTTCAACAAAAACATCTTAATTTTTTAAGGGTTTGGAACAACATGAGGGTGAGTAATTAATGACAGAATTTTCATTTTTTGGTGACCATTCAAGTCTCCACCTTGATCAAAAATGTTTAATACCCCAATTATCCACTCTCTATATGACCCAGAAATAAATTTGTTCAGACATACGCAGATATAAATGAATTTTTAGTTACGACTGATAACACAAATATGTTTTTACATGACCGAAATTCTCCTTGATCTAGGCAAATGCAAGAGGTCTGATTCAGATTTCTAGAAACTGGAATAGACATCTTTACACAGTCAAGTTTAGGCTGCTCTGTGCCTGCTCAAAATATGATGTAAAGACGTAATTCAGCATAAAAAACATAAGAAAACCACTAGTATCAAAACATTTGTTGTACACAGTGTACAATACTTTTATGTCACCTCTGGGCAGCATTAAACAGTGTAAAGACACCTAAAAGCCACTTGAGAAGTACATCTGTGCCACCTTCTGTGCATTCGATTCATCTAGGTGAGAATCAGGTTAAAGTGACGGTCCACCCATAAAATTTTAATTCTGTAATCATTTACTCAGCCTCAAGTTGTTCTAAACCTGTATGCACTTTATTCTGTTTTGTCTATAAAATGTGACCTTCGACCACAAAACCAGGGTCAATTTTTTTGAAATTAAGATTTATATACCACCTGAAAGCTTTCCATTGATTTATGGTTACATCAATGATAGATACAACCGTTTTGAATATCTGAAATCAAAATATTGAGAAAATCACCTTTAAAGTTGTCCAAATTAAGTTTTTAACAATGCATATTACTATCAAAAAATATGTTTTGATATATTTATGGTAGGAAGTTTACAAAATATCTTCAAAGAACATGATCTTTACATAATATCCTAATGATTTTTGGCATAAAATCGATAATTTTGACCCATTGTTGGCTATTGCTACAAATGGTTTTGTGGTCCAGGATCAGAAATGGAAGTCAAAGGGAAACAATATAGCTTAAAAATGATACTGAAAATGCAATTGAAATCTGATTAAAGTAGGAGTATTCTTGTGCATATAAATAAAATCACTGCTATATACAGAGGTATTCGAAAGTCAGTACGCCAAATAAATAGGGTGAATTAGCACTATTCAGAAGAAATTCTGTGTGCAACCAGTGGACACTTTACTATCCACCTTACTATATGAGGCCATGGGTCAAAGAACATCCAGGTCAAAGGACAATGCAAATATGGTGGATGTATTACAACCAGGAACACATTTATACTACATAAAGAACATGCTTCATCAATGGTCAAGAATTTTGCACATAACATGTTTTAACAAATATTTGTTAATGAGGATCCCTTGTGAGAAACCAAGTGAACCCTCTCTCTCTTTCCTTTTACACATGCTTGCTTACTCGTTCCACCAGTGAGTGAATCCGACCAATCGTTTATCTCCCACTGTGCAGTGGCAGGACCGTTCCCAGCAGCCCCAGCCAATCAGAGATCAGGGATGCAGGAACAGCAGGGTATTAAAGAGGATTATTTGGACAGTTCAGGGTTTCCCCAGACTTGGCAATGAAACAATAGGGCAACACTGCCCTCTGTGCTTCTCATTGGTATTGCAGACTTATTAAAAAAAATGTCAGGGATAAATTAATGCTGTGCATAAATGAAGAGATTCAACACAGAAATATCATGAAAGTAACCTTTAAACTAGATGAAACACAAGCTTGACTTGTTTGGATACTTATTAGACTGCTGCCTGGCAACCGCAGCAATTAATAAATGGGGCTGTCATTCTCCTCTTTCTCTCCCTGTCTCCCTCAATCTCTCCCAAAAGAGCCCTCTGCTGTCTCCTGGGATATCTAGCATTGCATAACCACAGCCAAATACGGCAACACTCTCCTCTAGTATATAAACCTACGTTGATTCCCGTCTCTGAAAGGCACATCTAGACTCTGAGTACATCTCAGGACTCATTAACATCTCTAAAACACTCGAGCCAAGTAAATGTTATTTGCCCTTAGTATAAGTGAGCAATTTCCATCCTCTTCAGATCTGAAGCAGAAAACGTGTCTGTTCATTAGCACTGTAGGTTAAAGTGAAGGATCGAGATCATCTTTGTTAAATAAAATGAGAGTGAGGCCAACTGAATGGCTACTTTGCCACAAAAGGACTAGATGGCATGTGGTATTTGATACATCTTTTGCTAAGATGTATCCACCTTGGATACTGTCGCTAACTCAGACAAGCTGTACAAAACATCTCACGGGAATAAACTGGAGATTTTTTTGACTTTCAAGTCAAATTTGCACATAAATAAATTTTAAATGTAATTGGATATTATCCATATGCCAGATTAGAATGGGTCTGTTGTGTCTGTTACTCAAAGAAATGTCACAGGTGCTCCTATTTGTGCCAAAAATACATTGTATGGGTCAAAATTATTGATTTTTCTTTTATGCCAAAAATCATTAGGATATTAAAGGGAGACACTGCAGGCAAATACACTGTTTTTCATGCACCTGTCCAGTTTTGGCCATTTTTGGTGTTTCAAAGTGTTTTTTCAGACTAGTTGAAAGAAAACACTACAAATACACTGTGAAGTGTTTCTTTTATAGCACTTTATCTATTTGTGTCAATAGATTTCAATTACAATCCAATTTTTAAAGGCCAAAGTTCCTTCTCCTACACTGAGCCATAAATCTCCACTTCAGTAAGACTTACACACACCAAACTGTTTTACAGAGGGATTTGTTCATATACAATTTGATAGATTTTTATACAACACTTTATTCCCCCCCCAAAAAAAACAACAACATTGTTTTCCATTCTAAGCATTTTCTGAATTATGAAGTGACAATATAAGATACCCAAAAGATGAGATTCCCCTCTGTAAAAAAATTTGATTCTAGTATGTCAGAAAAAATGTATTTTGAAACTGACTTCATCCAGTGTTTAGATTTTTGTACTAAGAATGTATGCAAATTAGCATATATTTTATTAAATAATGCCTCATTTGTAGCCTGACAAGCCAGACCCACATAAATGTAGGGTCTGGGCACTCTCCATAGACAGGGCTCAACCGGAGGGGCGGGATAAACGGTTGTCTTTTAAACTCCCTCTCCACGCAATAGGATAGCGCTACAACCAATCAGAGCAACGAAGAAGGTGACGTAGTCAACTCCAAATACATCCTTCTTTTGTGAGAACGACCTCAGTGCAGTTTCTTGTTCTTTTCTCAGAGAAAAGCTTAACTTCAAGTCTTTCAGAGTGGCGGCCAAAGCCGATTCGAAAGAAAGTTGTTCGCTAGCAGCAGCCATCGCTCTCTCTCACGCGTAATTCACGGAACCAGAGAATGTCTGACGAAACTTATGGTCGCAGGTCAGTCGTCATCATGTTAAACCCGCCCACCGACTCGTGATTGGCCCGGTCGATTTCGGATTTTTGGAAATCTCAAGTGAACGGAGAGTTACTAGACTGCCCTTGGAAGCAAATGTAATTTGCTGCCGCTAGGGGCGCGTCTAGATTCTAGGCTACCTCATTTGCATATTTAAACCTAACATTTTAGAAAACTTGTGTTTGCAATTATCAATGTAACCAATTAACCGGGTAAGCAAGGTAACAACTATTAGTTAAATTTGTTTTCACCTAATGGCGATTTTCTCAAAATCAAAATGTTTTTGCACCCTTAGATTCCAGATTTTCATATAGTTGTATCTCATCCTATCCTAACAAACCATACATAAATGCAAAGCTAATTTATTCAGCTTTCAGATGATGTATAAATCTCAATTTCAAAAAATTGACATTGGGGCTGACTGGTTTTGTGGTCCAGGGTCACATTTTTTCCCAGGATACTAACTGCTGTCTCAGTACTCATCAAGTGACTTAAAGGGTGAGCACTTACTACTTTCTTAAAGGGTAGTTCACCCAAAAATGAAAATTCTGTCATTAATTACTCCTCATGTCGTTCCAAACCTGTAAGACCTTTGTTAATCTTTGGAACACAAATTAAGATATATTTGATGAAATCCGAGAGCTTTCTGACCTCGTGTAGACACCAATGCAACTACCACGTTCAAGGTCCATGAAGGTAGTAAGGACATCATTAAAATAGTCCATGTGACATCAGTGGTTCAACCTTCTTGTGCGCAAAGAAAACTAAAATAACAACTTTATTCAACAATTTCTTCTGTATCAGTCTTCACTAGAATAACACGACGATACATGACCGAATTTTCTTTTTTTGGTGAACTATCCCTTTAAGAAAGTAGTCAGTGATTTTTTGTAAAAGAACAGATGGAGGGTGTGAGGTAAAGGAGGAGTGGAAAAGGGTTCAGGAGGAAGTGAGCATTTACTTTGGATGGAGGAGTAGGCCAAGTCCTCAGAAAACCAAACCATGATCAGGACACAGACTAATCCAATAAAGACCATAGCTCTGTAGTTGATCCGAAACCACAACGCTGCTAACAGATTAATCTTGTATTTTAAATCTTAAATCCAAAACAAGCTAACATAAAAACACAGGGCCTATGTGAAATGCTGTATTGTAGTCCATACAACAACTACAAACAAAAACAATAAATTATCATCTATGTGTATTTTTTGATTAACCCAAAGACTTACCTTATCTTTGGTCCTGCCTGGTCCATTGGTTCTGTTAGAGATGATTGACAGCTGTTTTTGGACCCACTGTAAATCTCTTTGGGACTGTTTAAGTACCTCCACCTCACACTGCCTTTCAACCCCCATCATCTCCTATGGGACAGAGCCACGTGTCACTTAAACATGCATAGGCCAGTTTAACCACTTAGAAATGAGCATCATTTGTGATCATGTAAATGGATGGTAAACAACAGATTTGTTGTCTAACTCACTGTATCTATCTACATGTAAAGGTGTGCTCATTTTTCCAGCAGTCTTTGACTCTATACTGACACCTAGTGGCATGGATGCATGAAGATTGACACTCCTTCTTCTTTCTCTCTCGGCTTACTCCCTTCTAATCAGGGGTCGCCACAGCGGAGTGATCCACACAGCCGATTTGGCACATGTTTTACGCCGGATGCGCATGAAGATTGACACTAACTGCTAGAAATTACAATATTATCAATTTCGTGGTATTGCGATAGCAAAAGTCTCGATATTATCGTGGTCACATGACGATATGCAATGATATATGTCTTCCTTTAAAATATAAAAAGTTGTGTTTGGCACAGTATCTGTCAAACATACTTAAACCGAAAACACAGTATGGCTTAACCCCTTCATCAAGTCTGTTTTCGCTGCGCGTTTCAAAGCAAAGTGCGCACTTCGTTCAGGTGATCAGCTTTTGATCTGGTGTTTTCCGCTCATCAGAACGGCTCTGTTCACAGTAAAAGTGAACTTGTTTTTTGCAACTGCTACTAGTTATCCTTTATTTTCACGGCAGATGATCACAGCATTTCACTAGATTTTGTAAGCCTCTTTTCACTGAAGCTGGAGTATTCCGTCAAAATAAAAGCTCCACTGCAGTTTCCGTCAAAATAAAAGCTTCAAAGTGCAGTATGAATTGCTGACAGCCAATGGGTCAAATTCAAAATATCTTTCAAGTGTAGAAATTGTTTTACAATATATGGCTATTACTGTCATAAGAATAACAATAACATAAAACGGTTACTGTTATTATAACATTCTAATTTGTTTGGCTTCTAAAACACCAGTGTAAATGCAATTTAGACTGAGACAGTATATCACAAATAAAAAGAGGGTTGAGTCCCCTTTAAAGTTCAGGTACAAGTCAATTCACTTACTTTTTCTGACTTAAGTTTTCTTAGTTAAGAACATGGGTTGGATCTCTTCATTTTAAACTCTCAAAGTGCATTAGACAGAACAATTTAACTTTAAAATGTGCTAAATTTTATTTTTTTTTCCAAGTATTTTTTTTTATATCGCAAATATTGTATTGTGGACCTCATATCGCGATATTATTGTATTGTGAGATTTTGATATCGTTACACCCCTTTTTGCTTCACAACGAATCTGTTTATCTTTCAAGTTTTTTCAAAATCTGTTTTAAATTATATTTGGAGTTGTTAAATCAAATGCTTCCTAATGTTTACAATTCTGAGAAAAAAAGCAAGGGAGGGATGGGTTGGGGAACAAGTTAAGAAAATGTGAAATATTGAAAACGTGAAGTACAACAGTAAAATCATGCACTAAATTAAAATGTTCTGTTTTTCTTTTAGTGTTACAAATTAACCTGATAGTGGAGTAAACTGTAACTACAGCATTATTCGACAGTTAGAAAAAAAGTAGTACATTTCTGTACTGAGGTACACTATCGTTCAAAAGTTTATGGTCAGTAATTGTTTTTTTTGTTTTTTTTGGGGAAGCGCTTTTATTCACCCAAAATGGGAAAATTTTACCCTAAGGCCAACCAAGATGTAGATGAGTTTGTTCCTTCATTGGAACAGATTTAAAGAGATTTAGCAGTACATCACTTGCTCACCAATGGGGAAAGCAATATTATGGACAGAGGACTCAAATTTTAGCCAGAAGTTTGAAGTAAATAATTGCCTTAATGATGAATTTGTTTCTTTTTTCATTTCACATTACATTAATTGATGGACTGGAGTCGTGTGAGTTACTTATGGATTACTGTGATGTTTTCATCAGATTTTTGGACTCTCGTTCTGACGGCACCCATTCACTGCAGAGGATCCATTGGTGAGCAAGTCATGTAATGCTATAGTTCTTTAAATCTATTCCAATAAATAGTACATTTTCAGCAAATTTACAATTTTAGATGAACTTTAAATTCCTTTAAATTGCTCAAAAGTGACAGTAAAGACATATAACGTTACAAAAGACTTCTATTCAAAATAAATGCTGTTGTTTCTTGAAAATTTTGCTTTGCCATCACAAGAATGAATGAACAAAAACCTAATAAATATTTTTACACAATATTACTGTTTTTAACCATATTTATGAGCATAAAATACTAATTTTAAAAAGCATTAAGAAATCTTACTGACCCCAAACATTTGAACTCTAGTGTAAATACAAAAATATTACATCATATATCAAGACACAGCCAAAAACATACTTTGCAGATGTTAAAACAAAATGTTGCAATGTTACATAAACGCAAGCATAAAATGTGCACACATGCATATACAAACACTTTTTACATCATGCCTACAAATCGCCCTGAGACATCTGACATCATGAACAGACCCCTGGTGCAGTCAAACAAACACACACACTCTGAACCATATCACATAACATGAACATTAATATGACCCTAAACAAGCTGATATGTTACAGTTATGAATCCAATAATCCATAATAATCAAAGCAAACATAATTATCACAGACAAATCAAATACACTTAAAAGCAACCACTAAGATTTAGTGCACAGTAAATACTAAAATAAAAAACTGTAATCTACAAATCAATTACATCTTAATCCGCACATCTGTGAGCAGAAGTAATACATACCATGGCCCATAATTTATGAATAATCTACACACTGGCAGCCCTGCTCTCTGTGAACTCCAGCAAAGCGCTCCATGTCCTGCTCTTAAGCGTGTTTACCCACAGTGCTCTAGTCATACTCCGCTGAGGCTGTCTGTGATGTCACAGAGCCAGTGTGCCACAGGCCGCGTGGGATTATTAATATCTGTACTTCGCTGGAGTTACATAAGAACGGGCGCTGGATTATATCGTTACTGTACAGAAAATGGCTGTGAAGAAAGCGGCTCGAGGAGGGACAGGAATGGGAGATGTCCTCTCAGGGGGTGAACATAATCCCCTCTGATAGCACTGCATCTTAAATGAGTCTGACTAAATGATAACGGAGAAAGAAAGCAGCTGAACAGATGTGCGATGTAGTACTGCTGAGAGGCCACATGGTTTGCTTGGAACGGGGCAAAGGCTATGAATAGAGTCACTCGATAGCAGCCCATTGGAAACTGAGGACACTGCCTGAGGCAAAAGCTCAGGAACAATCCATTCCCTCCGAGCCAATACAGAGAAACCTGCTGGAGCTGCACGAGGGTCATTCCACGAAATATGGAGTTACTTTTGTGCCTTTTTATGCAGTTAAACATACCATGTTTGACAGCAAATCTAATAAAACAGTTGACAATTACAAAGGAGAGCACATTACTGCATGCATGATGAAAACTGCACAAAGAAAAACAAGGATTTATTTGCACTTTACAAGTTTTTTTTGTTATCACTTCCTTTATTTTATAAACATTTGTATATACACTACCAGTCAAAAGTTTTTGAACACTAAGATTTTTAATCTTTTTTAAGAAGTCTCTTCTGCTCACCAAACCTGCAATTATTTGATTCAAAGTACAGCAAAAATAGTAAAATATATATATATATATTTTTTACTATTTAAAATATCTGTTTTCTATTTGAATATATTACGAAATGTAATCTATTCCCGTGATCAAAGCAAACTTTTCAGCATCATTGTGACAGTCTTCAGTGTCACATGATTCTTTAGATTAAAAATCATTCTAATATGCTGATTTGCAGTTCAAGAAGCATTTTTTTTATTATTATCACCAATATTTAAAACCGTTGAGTAATTTTTTTCAGGATTCTTTGATGAATAGAAAGATCCAATGATCAGCATTTATCTGAAATAAAAAGCTTTTGTAACATTATATACTATACCATTCAAAAGCTTGGAGCCAGTATATGAATTGTAGATATTAATACTTTTATTTTGCTGATTTACTGTTCAAGAAACATTTGTATTATTATTATCAATATTTAAAACCACTGAGTACATTTTTTTCCGGATTCTTTGATGAATAGAAAGATCCAAAATCAACATTTATCTGAAATAAAAATAAAAATAAAAATACACTATACCATTCAAAAGCTCGGAGTCAGTATATACATTGTAGATATTAATTATAGATACTATACTACTTTTATTTAGCAAGGATGCTTTAAATTGATCAAAAGTGATGATACAGACATTTATAATGTTACAAAAGATTTCTATTTCAGATAAATGCTGTTTTTCTGAACTTTCTATTCACCAAAGAAACCTGAAAAAATTCTACTTAGCTGTTTTCAACATAATAATAATAACAAACATATTTTGAGTAGCAAATCTGAATATTAGAATGATTTCTGAAGGATCTTGAGACTGGAGTAATAATGCTAAAAATTCAGCTTTGAAATGTTTTGAAATGTACAAAATTGTACTGTTTTGCTGGACATTGGATTAAATAAATGCAGGCTTAAGGAGCAGAAAAACATTAAAAACCTTACTGTTCAAAAACTTTTGACTTTTGATTTTATTATTTTTTTAATGCTAGAATTTTCCACAACATTTTGTGGACATACTTTATCCTTTTTTTAGTAGAGGACAATCGTAAGTTGATTTTGTACAATAAACAACTGAAAAGTTGACTATTTGTAGAAACATCAACATTAAATCTTTCTAACAATCACCTTGTAATGTCCTGAACTGGAGCACAAGACTATAATACCAAAAGAACTATAAAACCGTCAACCTGGTTATTGTTAGACGTTTTAGGTAATATATACACTTCTGGAATAAGTTCTTTAAAGATGCCTTTTAAGATGCATTTATTTGATGAAAGATACAGTAAAAACGCTAATCTTGTGAACTATTACAATTTAAAATAACTTACTCTTGTGAAAGCTCATTTTTCAGCAGCCATTACTCCAGTTATGAGTGCAACATGATCCTTCAGAAATCGTTCTAATATGCTGATTTGCTGCTCAAGAAACAAAAAATTACTGACCCCAAACTTTTAAACAGTAGTGTACATCCTAATACATTTTAATTATTATTTGTATTATTATTAAACTTTAGATGGCACAATGTAATTCAATAAATTTAAATACATTATCTGACTGATACACTGACCAACAAATCAATTAGTCTTTCATCTGTTGTGTTTCACAGTACCACATTATAAAGTACACCACTGACTCCTGTTCTAAAATAAGTTTTCGTAACTTTCGTAAACGTACATGCTTTTGTTTATGAATACAATCCAGTTTGTGATATTTACACCATCCTCCTGCCCATTTATTCTTTACAAAATTAACTTGATTTAATGTTCAGTATTACAAACGAACATCCAGCTCATCATTTTCGTTGTTTCAAGGAACTACTCAGATTAATAAATCAACTAGATTTTTTTTTTTCAGAAGCAATTTTAATAGCTACAGGAGTCTGGCCTTGTCATGACAGAACCTAAGCGCACATGACATATGGAAAAAATATATATTTTTCGTGGCCACAAACGAACAACTCGTCCTTACGACTTATTTATTCCTTCCCTCGTTTTAGTAAAACGTAGATATTATTTACTAAAACGAGGAAACAAACTAATTTGCGGCCATACTCTACTTACTACAGTCATGTGCGTCGCTCCGTAGTTGGCAAGAAACTTAAATTAAAACACAATTATTCTGTTTTTGAATTCAGTTGCAAACTAACTTCTCTAAAAGTTTCAAAACACAAATCCTAATTCATACCGTTTTCTTGTTGTCCTTTCCTGTTTTCCAGGACGCTGTTGCTCAGCCAAACAATGACTCACACAGAGAATAAGCGAAAAGCACTGACTGTCTCATCACTGTTACAAACAATCACTGTCTCCCCTTTCAGCTTCATCTCTTTATTCACTCACCCTAACCAGGTCAGGTGAGATTTTAATTTATTTATTTCTCACTGGCTCTCTCTCTCTCTCTTGTGTGTGTGTAGATGTGGATGCTCTCTTACTGTCTCTGAGGCAGGAACATTTCAGTTGCATAATGTCTGTGCTTCTGCCCACTCACTCTCAGCTCAATAGCAGAGATAGGATGTCCTGAAAAGTGTCGTGTCACGAGAGGCATTTATTCAGCTTTCAGCATAGTGTAAGTACATATGGACTTCACCGAGTGTATCCAGACTGTCTAATGTGTGTGTGTGTCTGAGATTTTCACAGCTGCTGTGTGTCCTGGGTCAAATCCCATGAGCGTCAATGTACGCACCTGCTTCAGCTTTATCACACATACTGAGGTTCTCATGGTAACAGTGATGTCATCATCAACTACACTTCCATTCCGGCCAGAGCCATAGAGAAAGAGAGTTGCGACACGCTTTGATCTCGCCGCCGCGCGGTCACGTGGTTCATGGAGCTCTCAATAGTTCCAAACAACTCTGCGCTGTCAATGTGTTTGAATGGGTTTAAATAAGATAGACATTAGTTTTACTATTTTTGCAGCAATTTCGAGTAATTATTAACACATAATGTGCATTGATTGTGTATTGATAACTTCTCTGAATACGCTTTACAATCGCATTTTATTCTGGCGAGTGATAAAGATAATTAATATGTTCTCATACTTTTTGTCAGTCAAATGTGACCAAACACCTTAAGTGTAACTTTTATTCAATTAAATAATTGTAATATATAGTTCAGTTCTATTTAGTTAATATTTTGAGGAGGTTTTTTTGTACTAAATAATATGTGCAATAATGATCCTGACCTTTTAAAAGATAACATTTTCTAATATAGTATTTATATTACAGTTTAGTGTGATATTTAAGGTAAAATACATTTGAATGTGTATTTGGACATCAAACACTCTCTTTTTTATATGTTTCGATTTAAAGATTTAATGTTAAATAAGAAAAAAGTAATTTACTCATGTTATTTTATGATATTCAAATAAACAACATAACTGAATATTATAAAAGGCAAGCAAACATGGCATTTAACATAATAGAAAAGATGAAAATAGTGTTTAAAAAACACAAGGCAACGAAATTCATTCAGCATACATTTTTATCGTATTTCTTGAATGCAGTCTTTACTGAAGCTCATTCAACCTCCTACAGTGAGAGAAAGATTGCAGAAAGACTAAAAACGTAAAAATATGACAACTAGTATCTGGTTGGTCGCTATTACGGTGTTTCTCACGGTATCTAACGGCAATTACAGTATAACTGTTTATTTTTAACGATAAACATTAACTATAACACGCTTCATAAAATACCACTACTGGCCAGTTTTTCGAGAGGTCAACTGATGCGTTAAAATGTAAACAAAAAATGCAGTAATTTCGTCAATTTACCGGCGACTGTGCTTGAGAAGCGCTGAAATGAATGGGCTTCAATGCTGGAGCTATTGGTTGTTTGGAACTATTGGCCGCTCCATGACACGCTTTACTTCCGCATTCCTCAGTTCCTATGGAAGCCTATGGGAGTGTCGCAACTCTGTTTCTCTATGGCTCTGATTCCGGCGTAATAGTCAAGGAAGTTTGTTGCCGTAATATGGACGCAGCAGGCGGAGTAATATCACGCAGCACCTGAAATTAGTTCCCAGCTAGGTTAGCATTTGCACATGTGCTGCGTGATATTACTCCGCCTGCTTCGTCCATGTTACGGCAGCAAACTTCCTTGACTATTACGGCGGAATGGGAGTGTAGTTCCTAATCTTATCGGCCTAGAAATTCGCAGCTTTACATTTTCCGCCGGTATTACACGATATAACTACAGAAGAGTCAAGTTTTAAATAGGACAAATATGGAAACTCGTTGGTCATTTTTGAACGCGATGCTATTGGTCTAATAGGATTCAATGATCTATGCTAAGCTATGCTAAAAGTGATATCGCTAGAACAGGAGAACGGCTGAATGGATTTCAAAATGGTAAAACTCCACTTAACTCGGGGGGAGTTGGAGAATGAGCCTATTTCAAAAAAAGTGTAGTGTTCCTTTAATGTGATAGACATTCACCAATAATAAAAAGACAGTGTATTGAGTGGCGAGCAACTCACATTTATTTTACAATACACTTTGTGAGCATTTGACTGTATGATTACATTCCTGTCAGACACAGTCATACAGTATGTAAGAGACAAAAAGGAACAACATTAAGTGATGAAAACATGTTTTGTAACATTGTTCACAGATCTGACATCATATTGTGTGGAGCCTGTCATATTGAACACTGTCAAACCATTGTGTAAAAGCTGAAATGATTGTGACTTGTGACTTGAATACAAACTTTATATTTTTTCTGTTATTAAAATATATCTTAAGTGCACTTTGCTGTTCGCTCCACATTGTCAGTCAGATCTCCCAAGAAACTAAGTACCTGATGTTACATATTGTATATTACAAAACATAACTCAATTGTGCAAAAGTTATTCAACCAGCATTAAATATATAAAAAGACAGAAAATTACCTCAGGTTGTTGTAGTGAAATGGCAAAAAAGAACATTTTTGATTATAAATCAGTGCCATCTTCTACACAATTCACCGATGATCAATTCAAGAGCAGTTTTTGAATTATTTTACACAGCAGGATATTTTACATTTCAGTCAGAACAAAAACAATAGTTCTTTTCTCTTTTTTAAAGGCACAGTAATGTTAAAGAGAAGAAAGTTTTGCTTAAGGTGACTAATCGCTGTAAACTCCAACGAGGATGATGATGAGAAGAATGATGCTGCACACGGCTCCACAAATGGCAACAAAAAACAATTTCTAATAGGGACACACAAAAAAATAACAGAGAAAAATTCACTATGCATGAAATGTATCACTAAATGTAAATTAACCTTTGTTTTTTGACGGCAAAAGCATTTGCATCGTTGTTTGAAAGTGGTTAGAAGCAAACCAACCACTAAAACTTTCTCCTAAAAAGTTGTCACCATATTCAAACTGGGTTTAAATAGAGGCAAAGTGATAGCAGATGAGATTGTTAGTAATTGGCCACTGGGTGTTACCTTTGAAACCATAGTTAGGCAGGATTGGCTGAATTAGAGCTGGAGGAGGCGGAGTTAGTAGTGGTTTTAACAGACAGGCCCACAGATAAGCCAACAATTAGTGCGATCACAGCGAGCACCACCAAAACAATAAGAGCAAGAATGATGTATTTCTGTATAAGACAAAAAAAGTTGTTATAATGATGCACGTTTTATATCAAGTACTTGGTGACATTTTAAAATTCTGTAGAATATTGTTTAGCCTGTAGCACGTTGTGAATGTTTATCAAAAATTGAATATTCGTTTCATTGAAACATTTGATGTATACAAAGCCAGCTATGGTTAGTGATGGCTTAGCATAAGTTAGTTACAGGTCAGCCGTAATCTAAAACGTTTAACAGAGCATAATATTGATCCTCTTTTTGTGGCCTTAATGGGTTATTTCACCCAGAAATGAAAATTAGCCAATGATTTCCTCTCCAGGCATCCTAGGTGTATATGACTTCCTTCTTTCAGACAAATCCAATCGGAGTTATAATAAAATTAAACTGGCATTTGAAAGCTTTAGAATGGCATAGGCGGGTGTTTCTCTTCATTAGCTGCCTCCGGGCGACTAGATTAAAGTGAATATTACGTTTTAAATATGGATATTTTTCTTACAAAAACATTGATTCACTACAGGAGGCCTTTATTCATCCCCCAGAGCCGAGTGAGGCACTTTTTATTATGGTTGGATGCACTTTATTGGACTTGTTTTGGACTGTTGAAGAGAAACACCCGCCCATGCCATTATAAAGCTTGGAAGTGCCCGAATAATTTTTAATATAACTCTGATTGGATTCGTCTGAAAGAAGGAAGTCACATACACCTAGGATGCCTAGAGGGTGAGTAAATCACAGGCTAATTTTCATCTTTGGGTGAACTAACCCTTTAATAACAAAAAAAAAAAAAGTTGAACGAAACCAACACAGCCTAATTACATACTCAAATTGGAAGCAATATTATATTGTAGCTTCTAAAACATCTGTATGGCTTTCTTCTTACCCTGCGGGCTTGTGTCTGGTACCTCACAGCTTTCTTGGTCTCCACTTTAGCTTGGCCGACGTACTCTACTGCATTGTTTACATTCTTTTCAATGTTGTCAATCATCTCACCCTGTACAACACAAATAAATGAGTTAAAGAAGTTGTTCACTTCCAGAATGAAAACGGATTTTCTCCATATACAGTAGTGGACTTCAATGGTGGCCAATGGGTTGAAGGTCCAAACTGCAGTTTCAATGCAGCTTCAAAGAGCTCTACACAATCCCAGCTGAGGAATAAGGGTCTTATGTAGCGAAACAATCAGTCATTTTCTAAGAAAAATACAAATCTATATACTTTTTAACCACAAATGCGCGTCCTGCATTAGCTCAACCTCACGCAACCAAACGCCCTTTACAAAACAAGGTAAAACAATGTTGGACGATTTTGTTGGAGGAGGAAATGTTTTTAACCGAAGTACAGAGACGAAGAACTAGCCACAAGTGACTTTTTTACGTTATTACGCAAAGCATAAGGATGCGCATCGCAGAGCTAGTGCAAGACGACTGATCGTTTCGCTAGATAAGACCCTTATTCCTCGGCTAGGATCATATAGAGCCCTTTGAAGCTGCATTGAAACTGAAGTTTGGACTTTCAACCCATTTGCCACCATTGAAGTCCACTATATGGAGAAAGATCCTGGAATGTTTTCCTCAAAAACCTTCATTTCTTTGTGACTGAAGAACGAAAGACATGAACATCTTGGATGACACTGGTATGATTATCAAGGAATTTTCATTCTGGAAGTGAAGTTCTCCTTTACTAAATGAATGCTGTATAATTGAATTTATAAGTGAACAAAAGACAATAAATAGCAATGATTACTGTTTACTGTACCTGGGTCTCAACGAGCATGGCCATGTCCACAAACATGTCATGAAGCTCTTTAATGCTGGACTCCAGTCGCAAGATGTCTTTATGTCTAGACTCGATCTCATTAAGGGCCTGACGAGTTATCTGTGAGTCAGAGATGATCTGAAAACAGAGGAGAAACTTAAAATCAGTGACAACACAGCATAAAACAAAGGAACAGATCACCAAAAATTAGACAACTTTGTTATAATGTACTCATTCCTATGTTGTTAAAAAAAAACCTGAAGCATTACTTTCTTCCAAAAACACGAAGAGGGGGAAATGGTAAAGAACTGCACTGTTTTAATTACAATAAATGGGGACTTTAGAGGCTTCAGAGAGGCCACTTTATGATACTTTTTTGGTGTACTTTTTTTAAATACACATTTATTGTACCCTACCGATCAAAGGTTTGGGTCAGTAAGATTTGTAAAAAAAAAAAAAAAAAAAAAATTAATTAATACTTTTATTGAGCAAGAATATTTCTATTTTTTAAAAAGACTTCTTTCAAAAACATATTTACAATAATTACAATATTTACAATATAAACAAATTTACCGGAAAAAGGCCAATATGTTGTTCAACTTTTTTTTACTATGTACTATGTGTTAGAAATATGGGTTTGAAACTACATGAGGGCAAATGAAAACAGAATTATTTTGGGCTGAGCTGTCCCTAAATGAAAATGACAGAAAATGCTAAGAAACAGCCAGCAGAGGGTGCTAATTGTTGAAAAATGTGTTGTTCTCATGTCATGCCACATAAACAGTAAAATGAGAAGCCAAAGAAAACAGGCTCTTGATGAGAGCTGCAGTATGTTAGGATTCTCTTCTTCAACCTCCAGTAAGCCTGGAATAACTCATTTTGAAAAGCAAACTCACGTCTGAGGTGAAAATGGAAGGGTTTCCAGTCTCCAGCATCTCTTCTAATTCCTCATTTGTTGTAATTCTTCCAGCTACAAAATTCAGAGCGTAATAGATTAGTAAAAACACTCTTCTCACAAACTGGCCAGTCCTGTTTAGGCCATTATTTGTTTGATAAATGACTGCCTTAGTGTTAATTTGTCAAGGGTAAACATGAAATGATGACCAGCAATTACTAATCGGCTAGTCCATTTGTATAATTGTTTGGCTTTGTGTCAGGAAACAGTGTATGTGTGTGCCGTGTGCTTGGACGTATATGTGTGTGGTCAAGCTAAGTATGCCTTGGGGACTATATTGATTCAGCTGGGAAAATGAGAGGGAACATTACAATGGCTGAAACCAATTAATGTAAAGGCCGCTGGAAAATACACACACACAGACACACACACTCATATTCTGTACTATGACCCCTAAGCAATGGCCAGTGCACATATTCATATTTATCATATACAGTGGTGGTCAAAATTATTAGAACAACAGCACAAAATTAGAATTTTCACCAGCAGAAAATGATTTCAAGTCAGTTATTTCGATCTTTTGCTGTAGTGTGTCAGTGGGAAATAGCAGTTCACAATTACAAACATTCATTTTGCCATTAACTGTAATAATCCAGTGAGATTTGACAACAGAGAGTGCTCCACAGAGATCATGGAATGACATGAAGAAACGGAAGGAACTGAGACAAACTAAATACAGAATAACAGTGGCAACGTCTCCAAAATGCTTTAAGAGACCTTCCTGCAAAGCTACCTGAAAAACTATGTGCAAGTGCACCTAGGGCAAAAGCTGCTTTAAACGCAAAGGATGGTCACACAAAATGTTGATTTCATTTGGTTAATAGAAGTTAATTGATAAAGAAAAACTATTTGTGACATTATCTTTGACAGCATCCTCCTCACTTTACAGCATTTTTACCCAGCTTTGCAGGTAGGTTTCTTGAAGCACAGTTCTTCTGGATTTAGTCTGTCTCAGTTTGTTCTGTTTCTTCATGTCATTCCAAACGGACTGGATGATGATGAGATCAGATCTCTGTGTGGAGCTCTGGCTGTTGTCAGACTCCTTGTGCAAACAAAAATCTTACTGGATTATTACAATTAATGTCAAAATTAATGTTTGGAAATGTGAACTGATATTTTCTATGGACACACTACAACAAAAGATAGAAATAACTGAAAACCATTTTTTTAGCTGGTCAAAATACTAGTGTTCTAATCATTTTGGTCACCACTATACATATATATAAAATATATCATAATTCATCATATATATATATATATATATATATATATATATATATATATATATATATAAATACACTTCATTGACAAAGTTTCCTTAAAAAAACATACAAACTTCATGGAAATTTTTTTCAAATGCAAAGTTGAGGTAAGTGGGTCTCTATGCAAATCACATCAGTCACATGACTGATGACTCATTATCCTATCACATGACATTCTACTCCTGGCCCACTGTGCAGAGGTACAACAGGATCCCTGGAGCCCTGTTGCCCAGGTAACACTTACCTAGAGTCTCCGGTGACAAACCGTTCAGTTTCATGTGTCGTGAAGCACAGAAAGTACCTCATAAATCCACTCACACTGGGACTAATTCACACACACATTCTACTCAGAGGTCTGCACTACATGTCTGACCGCAACTTACTCAAAACAAATTTCAAATGCAGCATGTCAGGTAAAAAAGGTATTTTTCGTCCTTATTAAACATAATTGAACAATAAAAAAATATATATTTATTATAAGATTACATTAATCACTGTTAATAAGTTCTAAACCATTAAATTATACTGTGTTTTTAACAATTAGGATAGTTCACCCAAAAATGAAAATTGTCATTCATTTCTCACCCTCATGTCGTTCCAAACCCCTAAGTCCTTTGTTTATCTTCAGAACACAAATTAAGATATTTTTGATGAAATCCGAGAGCTTTCTGACTCTCCATAGACAGCAAAGCAACTACCAGGTTCAAGGCTCAGAAAGGTAGTAAGGACATTGTTAAAGGGATAGTTCGAGCATTTAAGACATGAAGTTGTATGCAATCCTTATCAGCAATATAGTGTATACAGAGTTCTGGCCGCTGGAAGTTTTTCAAGAAAGTAGTCACGGTTAGTTTCCGGGGCCTCAAAACTGTGCGTTTTTACGTGAAAAAAATATATGCGTTTCAAAGCTTGATTAATTTACATCACAAAAAACACTCCTGACAAAAATCATACCTCAGTTTTAATCGGCACTATATTCTTTCCGTTTCCATCAATCCGCGCTGCTGTCAGTTCGCACGTTCCGATCAGCTGTTGATAGCGCGACTCGCTGACAACATGTCTGACTACGAAACTTCTGATGATGAAACCAATTTTGGCACAATGTCAGACGGAACAGACGATATATATATTTTTATATTAGACCTCGTTTCACGTGATTTCCACAGGAGTCTAAACATCAGATTGTTTACTGTACAGTTTAGACATGGGATCTCCAGTCCTCGTGAGCTACTGTCTTGCTGGTTTTAGTTTTTCTCTGATGCAACACACCTGACTCAAATCAACGGGTAATTAGCAGGCTTGTACAGAATGTCTCATTTGAGAAAGGTGTCCTGTCATAGGAAAACATCGAGCTGCAGGAATGTAGCTCACGATGACCGGAGTTGGAGATACCTGGTTTAGACCTACCTGTATGTGACTTCAAGCACACTTATAAACACGATGATACCGACACACGTTCCGCATAGTTACAGACAATAACAAATATAGCAAAGCATCATATTTTGTTGTGTTATATAGATTCAATTAAATTCATTAGTTATGACATTTGCCGATTTTCTCACCACATAGACAGTCGATTATTGTCGATGCTATCACTGCCCCGGTTAGAATATTCTCAATGTGACGTTAGCCTAAAAACCGACGTTAGCTTCAAAATAAACCTGTCGTATGCGACATAAAGTTAGTAAATAGAGCTTACCCGTGGTACTGGTACAGCAGAACTCTTTAAAATCCGTTTTTTGATTTCTCCTCCTTGGTTGGGGATGTAATCGTCTTCGCTGAAGTGAGCACTGCACACACGAAAATCCTTGATACTGGATATTTTAGCTCCCGCAGAGTAGCCGATGGCAACCAGCCAAAGCTGTCTCATAACTATATCAGAAACAGGAAAACGATGGAATCTGAACGGCGATCCCTGCACATTCTTCTGGTCACAACCTGGGAATTTACAAGTTCGCACCATTGTTAATTTTCTACTTTTTACGTCGTTGTCATTCGAGTGTGTAATGGAACAGCTGATCGGAACGTGCGAACTGACAGCAGCGCGGATTGATGGAAACGGAAAGAATATAGTGCCGATTAAAACTGAGGTATTATTTTTGTCAGGAGTGTTTTTTGTGATGTAAATTAATCAAGCTTTGAAACGCATATATTTTTTTCACGTAAAAACGCACAGTTTTGAGGCCCCGGAAACTAACCGTGACTACTTTCTTGAAAAACTTCCAGCGGCCAGAACTCTGACCAGGGAGGTGAACGACATTGATTTCGACATAGAGGATGACTTGCAATTTTTCTTATTTATTTGATCCACACAAAGCCGACGATTGGCCATCGGCGCATGTTTGTCAGACTAGTTTGTTTGGTGTGTTCCACACGTCGCCTCTCATCGGGCCCACGTTGATGTGAGTTTGCCCGAATCAACATGTTGAATCAGCCTCAGAACCGTCGGTTGCGTTGGCACGAGTGAGAACTAGGGCTGTGCAATAAATCGCATGCGATTGTCATGTGTATCTCATCAGTAAAGCCGGTTCTGTGATTAGTAGTAAATCTCCATCGCGTGCGTTCAGATGGCGCGGTATTTAAAACACTAAGCCGTAGATCACTGAAAAACTACGCAATATCACGTTCAAAATCGAATGCGATTCATCTGCGATTTTGAACGCGATATTGCGTAGCTTTTCACAGCCCTAGTGAGAACTCTGATTGGATGCTCAGTTTAGCACATGCATCATGGTACTCTTGTCAAAGCGTGGTGTAGACTGACACGGAAGAGAAGAAATCATTAAATAAAGCAGTTATTTTTGTTTTCTTTGTGCACAAAAAGTATTCTCATAGCTTCATAACACTACACTTGAACCACTGATGTCACATTATTTTAACAATGTCCTTACTTCCTTTCTGGGCCTTGAACGTGTCAGTTGCGTTGCTGTCTATGGAGGGTCAAAAAGCTCGCGGATTTCATCAAAAATATCTTAATTTGTGTTCCAAAGATGAACAAAGGTCCTATGGGTTTGGAACAACATGAGGGTGAGTAATTAATGACAGAGTTTTCATTTTTTGGGTGAACTATCCCTTTAACTTCAGATAATTAAATATTCAATTTTAGCTACTACATATCCAATATAAACCAGAGACATTTTCAACTGATTACTGATATATCATTCATCCCTAGCAAAATAGTTAGATATGCAAGATCCTTTTAAGTGTAAATAACTGATCGTTTTAAAGAGGAATCTGTTATCTGTTAATAATAAGATACACGTGTGACTTACTGATCTCCAGCTGCCTCTGAATCCTGCTTTTGCTTTTCTCTCTGAAGGACAATTGGGCTTCACTGTATTGCGTCATGACCTCCACAAACTTTCGTGACAAGTTAGTGTACTAAAATAAGAGAGACAATAAATGCTTGGATGAAAAAATACAATAAATGGTTGGATGAAAAAAAGAGACAAAGATTTCACACCTGTGTTTTCTGAATTCGTGCATCCACTGAGGCTTGATTCATCTGTTCATCTGGAGGTAGATTCTGTTGCATTGCTAAGGAAAAAACAGATGAGAACTCCAAGTAAATTGGTACTCTTATCTTTACTATCCTCAACAGACTGAAGCAAAACTTCCAACTCACATTTAAGGCTGATCCGGACAAAGTTGGCATGTTTCTTGATTTCCACTGTGAGTTGTTCCAGCTCTTCTTTTGTTCCTGAAAGTAGAATAAGAGAAATCAATAATATCATTAAACAAGGATGCATTAAATTAATAAAAAAGTGACAAGACATTCATGTTACAAAAGATTTCAAATAAATGTTGTTCTTTTAAACTGTCCATTCATCAAAAAGTCCTGAAAAAAAAAAGATTTTTCAAAAAAAAGCTGTTTTCAACATTTATTTTAAGAAGAAATGTTTCTTTTTGAAAGCAAATCAGCATATTCAAATGTTTTTTGAAGGATCATGTGACACTGAAGACTTGTAATGATGCCTAAAATTCGGCTTTTTAATATGACTGTTTTTGTTATATTTTTGATCAAATAAATTCAGCATTGGTGAGCAATGAGCGTAGGACACTATACAAACTATATATACATTTTTATCATTTATTTAAAAGATTAACTTACAGGCTCCTTCCTGAAATGTCTGATATTCCTAATTTTCACTTGATATACAACTCACACAAGCTAGACTACAAATAAACCATCAGCTATCAAAATTTAAAAGTTTTTTTTATTACAGATAACCGTTTTACATTACGATGTGTCATGTTGAGGAAATATTCTGGTGTGCGATATGTAAAAACATAAAATGCAGGCAGGTATATGGAAGTAAAGTGACTGTGGCTGTGATGACACTTAAATTGGTGAAATATTACACATCTATTATTAGAATTCTCAAACAGATCATTCCATTTTACTATCAACTTAAGATTCACTTAAGACACATCTCAAATGAGCATAGAGTTCATTGCAGAAACACTCACACCCTCACAGATGTCTTTATCTCAATCTCACATTCCTGCCTGCATGTCCTATACATGCCCTGCAAGTTACAGCAAAACTAACCCAACACAAACTGAAAATTAAGAATGTGATGGGAAAACTACAATTCCATGCATGCCCAAACTTGACTCCCTATGATAACTTTTAAGGGGTCTCTTCATTACACCCTATTCATTTGAATTATTTTCTATACATATAATCATATACGAGTAGACACCACTCACAATCCCTAATGAAAACTGGCTAGAGTAGATATTACAAATGTTTCCAAGTGAAACGGTGGGTTTGTATGCAATGCATGTGAAAAATGTTTTCCCTAAAGCAGTTTCCTGGCTGCTCCAGTGGTGTACTTTTATAAAGTAATGTGATGTGATCTTCCAGGCAGAGGAAGCCCATGATCTTGTGCTGTTTTAAGGCTATGTGCTACTGGGCAAAGAGTTATAAAACTGATCCTTTGTTCATGACTAAACCCAGAGTATCAGTTGTTTTTTTTGTGTGGATATGAATGACGGAAAGTTTGAATGTGCGCTCAGTCAAAGACAACAGGAGGATGACGCAAAGCCATTATCATCCATTACATAATAAAACATAAAAGGTTGAAAGCGAGTAATTTGGACAAATTTACAACTCAAATAACCAGCAGTATAACCTAGTTGTGGTGTCACTTTTTACTCACTTTTTAAAATGAAGACGGTGAACCTTAACTCAGATTTAAATAAAAAGATGTTAAATATGACTTAAAAGCATAGTTGAAACGGAAATGAAAATTCTGTCATTATTTATTCACTTTCAAGTTGTTTCCACCTGTATGAATTTATTTCTTCTGCTGAACATTCAGATATATGGAAGAATGTTGGTAACCAAACAGTTTCTGGTATCCATTGACTTCCATAGTGTTTTTTTAGTTAAGGTCAATGGCTACTATCAACTGTTTGGTTACATACATTCTTCAAAATAACTTCTATCGTGTTCAACAGAGGAAAGGAACTCATACAGGTTGAGGGTGAGAAAGTAATGATCAATTTTTCATTTTTTGGGTGAGCTATTTGTTAAGCACTGTGTGAAAGTCTTTCACATTACACTTACTGCAGGGACATCTCACTTGGGCAACCTGGGGTTAAGTGTCTCACTCAAGGGCTCAGTGGTCATCCTTAATAAACCACTTCAACCTGCTAACCTGCACTAACTTGTCACTTTGCTGAGATTTCACAGTCTTCAAATAAGGGTGGCTTACTCTCATCAGGGTTGGGGGCTGACAGGATCCCACTATGTTTCTTCTTCACCTCATTCACTAGGGTGGAAATCTTATCAATGACACCTCTGACCTCCTCCACCTGAAATGAAAGCAAAGCAAAGTTCAGAAACTGTTTTCTTTAATGGTTTTACTTTAGTGTGCTTCTAGACTAAACTACTAGGGATGCATCTTACGACGTGTTTTGCTGTGGAGTTTCTGTGTCATAAATGTCATACTGTACATTATAATGTTGTGATGCTTAATATCAGTGATAATTAATTGCTGTATTTATTTAAAAAGTTCAGATTTTAGTGTTGTTATTGTTAAACAAAATTAAAGTTAAAGTTTCCTTTAACTGAAATAAAGCTTAAATAAAATTAAATGCAAATATTGCACGAAAAATGTAATAGTTTTAGGATGCAAGTTAAAATTCTGTAATGTGATGGTCGCTACCAAAACATTACTGACACTACCAAAACATAGGATGCTTTGTTAAAAATAAAGTATACTGAATTATCAACTAAGATGTTATGATAGTGTTTGGTTTAATGTATATTCAAACTAACGAATCCTTAATTTTGAAATCAGTATGGTCAACTTTTTGCCTTTTACAAAGTAAGATTGGATTCAAAATACAACACATTTCATAAATTACACTTGAAATATTGCTAAAATTGTATTTGTTATTGATTTACCTCTAAAAACTTTGCAATAAAATAGCAAAAATATATTTACAAGGCAGATGTAAACAAAATCTAAAAAAAAAAAATAGGTCAATATAACCCTTCTTATTAAAATATATATTACTTTCGGTAGTGACAAATTTGGGGAGAAGAAAAGTATTCCAAAACTTTCTAAAAAATACTATATCAGTACTTCACAATTACTAGACAGGTGTATTATATTATATATTTTGCACACATACAAAATTTGTGGAAAACCACACATTTTAACAATAAAAATGACAAAAAACACATATAATAATAAAATATAAATAATAATACAAAATAAAAATAAAAACCAATTGAAAACTATACTATACTAAGAGTATAATAGATTTTCACACAATAGATTTAAAATCACAGGCACTTATTGGTAATGAGCAAACATGAAAATAATAATGATCAGATTTTCATCATAAGATGAAGATATGTATGTATCCCTATGGACGGGTTATCACCAACATGCAGTGTACACAGAAGAAGAGCACCTTTCATACAGGTGAATGATTGTACCTTTCTGAAAAAGTCCTGCATGAAGCCATCTCTCTCCATGGACACAGTGACACCCCCATCTTCACTGGCACTTTGCCTGCCCTAAAGCAAACCAAATACACAGATGACTCAAGCATCGCACTGACATGAGCATGGAAAGTAGACATACACAATAAAGAAATTTACGCCTAAATATGTATTAAAGTAAAATGTATTTATATAAACAGTAAAAACGTTGGTATTAATACTTTAATGACCATGTCAACAATAAAGTTAGTTAGTCTAACGTTCATTTGTTTATTATAAATCACTTGCCCCATTCAAATCAGCCAGTCGGTCCCTCATAACAATGTCGTTGAAATGTTGATTATCTTCTGTTGATTATACACGTTTCTTGCGGTCCCCGCGCGTTAAAGTCCATTGCAAGTCCTGACCAGATCGCGACAAACTACTGTATGTTGGAGAAAGTACATGAATTAGCTTTTGGGGTTCGTAACTTATCGATAAACGCTTTTAAATACGGTGGTCACGTTCAAAGAGGCATTCAGTTATGAAGCGTTGTGTGTCTGTTTGGTTGCCATCCTTTTAATTCACCGTCCTGTCACCAGTCGACGGCTCTCTTCTTCTCTGCTCTACGCGTTTGAATTACACTGTGGGAGCAGCTACACGAAACAGGGCGGTAGTAGCCATAGAAACAGCATGACGTTGTCAGAACAATATTTTAATTCTATATTTTGTATTATTTACTGTGCGTTTCGATTAATTGATATTACGATTCTCATTGCCATTATTTAAGTGTAAATTTTAATCCTGCGAGGCACCACATAGAAGACGATATCACGTGACATCTGTTACTTTTTTCAGCGCTCCTCGGAAGAGGCCAGTCAGAATCATTTTCGTTTACCAATTAACCTGCCGTCTACTTAAGCCTTTATGTAAATTTCAGGGGTGTAATCAATTTGTATATCAAGGAACAACTTTCAATAATAAGTTATTTTTAACATGTCATTGTCTCATTAAGATAAACAATGTCCCAAGATTTCAATGCGGCTGAATGGACTATTTGGCTTAATGAGCCTTCATGCGCCACCTGCAGTTACTTTTAGTAAAAACATTTATTTGTGGCATTTCCCTACTTTTTATTTTCAGTAATTAGTGGTATGAAACAAGACAGTGACAACTAAGGTTGTCAACAATAAACTTTAATGTCAAAGAAACAGAATCATTCAAATTCTGCATTACATTTTTACCTGTCAATTAACTTTTATTAATGCTACCGTTCTCAAATCCTCTTTCACTATGGTCAAAATTGTGGAAAAACAGAAACCAAACCATTGTTAAACTTGAGCTTTATTCTTCTTCAATAAAACTCAATCCTGATATATCTCTTTAACACATCAATACGATCCTAAATTACAGCGGATCTTCAGCTCTTCCAAGTGCTTCTGATTTGTGTAGTTTTCTTACCTTTCTTTTTGTCTTAAACTACAATTAGTACAACAATCCAAACTACAAAATAAAGCTTTTAGAGCTGCAACATTTGTGATAAACATTGCAGCAGATATATATTTAATTTTGTGAGAAACCATGCATGCATATTAACGCTGAAGGAATAATCAGATATAATCCTTTATAAACCAGAAACCAGAAAATAAATGTTTACTTAATTCAATAAACAATCAGGGGATCCATCCTTTTACAAAAATCGTAAAAAAGAATCATTAAAAAAAAAAACTCTTCTCAAGGTAACAGAACAATAAAAATGAACAGTCAAAAAAGAGACAAAAGTAGGACCATTTCACCTTACAAACAAAAAACAGAAGAACAAACAGAAGCACTACATGTTATAAACAAACTTCCTTCTGACAGTATAATTCTTTCCCCACAACTCAGTCGACTTAAAAAGAAAATTAAAAAATGGCCCTATTACTCTTTGAGACCTTGCAGCTTATCACTTGAGCAGGTTACAGGTAGTACAGGAAGTCATCCAGATTCATGTTGGGCTCCTTGTGAATGCTCTGACCAACCAGGAAAGCCAGTTTGTGGGCGTACTGACATGGTGCTGGCACTCGAACGATACCCTTAAGATGAAAAGAAAGAAAGAGAACCACAAATAATATGTAAGACAGCACACATTATAGACTATTAACTGTAGTGTGATACTGTTGTAGTGATCTACACTGGTTATTACCTGCCAGTTGTAGTACATGTGGCAGAGTTTGTAGGTCAGTCTCTGCATGTGATCTGGTTTGAGGCCACTGTTGTCAAACACCACGTTGTAGTGAGTAGGTGCGACACAACCGAAGCGCACAGCCTGACTTACTATGAAGAAATCGTACCTGAGAGAAAGCAGATTTAGTAGTGAATAAAAGTCAGCAGTTTCTATTGAAGGATTTAGTTCACTTCCAGAATAAAAATTTCTTGACAATTTACCCACCCCTATGTCATCCAGGATATTTAGGTCTGTCCTTCTTCAGGCAAAAAGAAATTAAGTTTTTGTTTTTTTAGGAGAACATTCCAGGATTTTTCTCCATAAAGTGGACTTCAATGGGGATCAATGAGTTCAAGGTCCAAATTGCAGTTTCAAAGGGCTCTACACAATCCCAAATGTGACCCTGGACCACAAAACCAGTCTTAAGTCGCTGGGGTATATTTGTAGCAATAG
>NC_133375.1:14618458-14650958 GCF_049309525.1 Garra rufa
CATGTGGCTCACTCGTAATCTTGTCCCATGGTTTTGATGGACTGCATGATCTGAGGGACTTCGTAGTCCACCACGCTCTGCAGCATGCCGTCTCCAACTCCATCTCGGTACACAATTATCCGAGAGGGCAGAGAGTTGTTGTACTTCAGATAGGCCTTCAAGGCAGCTAAAAAGACAAGCATCTTCAGTAAAGAGGGCTGCAGAAAACACTTTTTTTATGCCACTCATTTAGCATCACCCTAGTTCCCTCAAAAAATGTTCCAATGGCTTTTGGGTTCTTGCAGAAAATAGGTTCAAAAGTATTTAATTGCTTACAAATTAACACTACTTTTATGTATTCTAAAGCCTTAAAATAGCCAGAAGTAATATGTCGAAATATAAATTAAAACCTTTTTTCATTAAAATGTTAAAATGGTTTGCAATGAGGTTGTAAAAGCACACTAGTGAGTAGGGCTGGGCGATTAATCGAAAAATAATCGAAATCGACATTCAGAACCTATAATCGTTAAAATTTTTCCAGGAAGATTATTTCAATTACTTTCCCTTTAAAAAACACTAGCGCTCCGTTCCGTTATTCCGCCGACATGTCGATGGAGAGCTTAAACAGTATTTATACAGTAAAAAGTATTTACAGGATATACAAGAGTAATTTTATTTAGAGGCCATACTGCTTATTTTCTACTTTTAATATGGAAAACATTGAAAATTATTTATTTTGTTTCCAATAGTGCAAGTTATTTATTTTCACTAATTTAAGAAAAATGTGACTTTTCGTTTTAAGCAATGCTTGCTTTAATTTCAGTTGTTCAACACTGATGTTCAATTAATAATCATAGATCGTAGATAGTGTGTTTCCTTCAATTATTTTAAAATCAAGTAATGCACCCTTCATCCAAAAATCTCTCGCTTGTAATATGTGAACATATTTACCGTACAAAACTTGTCAGTGAACTATGAGGGCAAAAAATAAATATTATATAAATATAATTAAATATAATTTTATTAATAAATAAAATAATCGTTCATTAATCGTAATCGGGTTAAAATGTTCAATTAATCGAGATTTTGATTCTAAGCCAAATTGCCCAGCCCTACTAGTGAGTCAATTAGTTTTCCCTGTTCAGAGTCATGTTTAGTTAAATCAAGGCAAACTTTTTAGGAAAAATTTGAAGTAAAAAGGTGATTGATGACATTGACTAAAATATAAAAAAGCATTTTACACCTTGCAATGACCCTTTCAGTGCATCAATGATCTCCTGACCACGGTTTTGCAAGACACACTTTGAGAACCACCTGAAAAAGTAACAAAAGCAACATTATACAATTATTTCCAACTAGGGGTGTGACGATATCTCGTGGCACGAGATCTCGCGATATTCCGATGTGTCCCGCGATATCTGACTGGTCTCGCGAGAACGTGATGATATCATGGCAAAACATTTTGCAGTGTTTACATTAGAGCTGCACGACTACTCCTTAAAATATCACGATCTCTATTCAAACACCCATGCGATCTTATTCATGAATGACAACAATTCAGCGGTGTCTATTACAACTGTTGCACGCGCTCCACTGACGACGTGAAAGTTATTGAAGACATTCAAATCTGCATTCTTACTGCTGTGGTTTCAGAAAGCAACACAAACAGTCTTTTTAACCACATAATTATCATTATTTCTTTGTTACAGACATTTAAATAACATAAGTACTGGGATAATAGCTTATAGTTTGGTATAAACACTTATTGTCTACACTAGTGATCAAAACGAAAGTATCTTCTAACACGTATGTAGAGTAACGCTTGTCCTCGTCCGCCAGGAGGTGGCGACAACTGCACGTTTAAAAAAAAAAGTATTTGTCATTGAATTATACATTCAAGAGATTCCAACAGTGAAACTAGTCTTTATTAATTAACACACTGGCTCCTTCATTTTTAAAAAATTGTTCAAATATAGACTTAAGCAATGAATATTCTGTCAGAACTACTAGTAAATTACGTCATTTTGTTTAGATTTCCATTCCTTTTTTTCTCTTCTTCAGAGTGGAGATCTCCAGTTTATAAAAGAAAATTGTTTTTCAATTCATCCAGAATCATGCAGCATTGGTTTACATATTTATATAATATAATCCATTAAAATAGAAGTTTAATTTCATAAAGTACAGGTTCATATCAAAATGCACCTACATTTTTGTTGAATAAAATACAATTTTCCCCTATATATTTCATCACTGAGGATTTCTTTAAAAAAAGTTTAAAAATCTCGTCTCGTTCTCCTGAACCCAATCTCGTGTCTCGTCTCGTGAGATAAGTGTCTCGTCACACCCCATTTCCAAACAAAATCTGAGTGTCTACAGTGTCGTTTATTAACTGTATCTGTAGTATTATTCATGATAATAGCAGTGAAATCATTGAACAAAGACGTTATTTTTATTTTCTTCATGTAAAAAAGTACTCTTGGCGCTTTATAAAATTAAGGCTGAATCACATGGACTATTTTATCGATGACCTTGCTACCTTTCTTGGCCTTGAATGTGATAGTTGAGTTGCAGTCTATGCAGTGTTCATCAAAAGTATCTTAATTTGTGTTCCAAAGATGAATGAAGGTCTTACAAGGGTAAGTAATTGTGACAGAATTTTTTGGGTGAACTATGCCTTTAATTGTATCTGGTTAAACAGTGCCATTTTCTAATTATTATATTACCTGGACATGCCCTGGTTCAGACTGGCCACCAGTGCTCCGATGGATCTCTTTCCAGCAGCAGTATCATGGTAACAGTCTATGCCTACGATCATCAGCTGCCGGAGCTGAAAAACAAAGATTTATTGTGGAATCTGACACTCTGCACAAGCCAAGAGATCAGCTACAATTTGAGTCTTACTGGGATTTCTACACTCCACAGCTCTCCTCCCATTTTGCAGTTCATCTGCAAAGCAATCTTGGTGGCCACAGTCATAAGCGCTTGAGGTTTGCTGATGGTGCGAGACACCACACACTGACTAGGAGTGGGGCAGTCCACACACAGGTATTTCTTCACACAGTCGTACTTGTCCTTTCGATTGGTGGGGAGAATCACCACCACCTATGAAAGGCAAAAAAGAAGTTTGAAACAAAAGCTCTGGATATGCAAATCAAACATTGTGTGTTTACCAGACTCACCATTTGTGTTTCACGTGCTACATTTTGTTGCAGGGCTCTCAGGAGAGATTCCTGACGATCCTCATACTCAATCCTGCTTGGTCAGGATTAATTATTAACACAAAAATGAAAAACAACATTTTTAATGTTCAAAATTTCACTCAACTCACATGACGGCCCTCTGCATGCGGATACCCAAGGGCCCAGACACTTTGTTAAGAGTCTGAAGCAGAGATTGAGCAACCTCTGCATTTCGCCGTGTGTAGAACATCAGCCAGTTGTCCAGAGACATGCAGCTAATAAGAGGGAGACCTCTCATCTCTTTAGTCCAGTCTGCTGTCCATGGGTTATACTCATACTAAGAGATGAAAACACAAGAATAATCAAACTTGTTGCATTACAAATGTCTGCTGGGATGTGAAGTCACCTCTTACCGCTCTGCCTCCCTGGATGATCCTCTCCGAGGGCAGAACTCTTCCATTCAGACTCAGCAGTCGATTCTCAAAGCTCAGACCCCAAGTAGTCAGTTCATTCTGCACATCTGCATTTCTGAAAGGAAGTAAACCATATGTGAGAGTTGATAAGATATGTTAATACCAAATTTAAACAATACATCAATAGGGCTGGTGCAGAATCTGTACCTGTTGATGTTGGAGATTAAGCGGTTAATTCGGCTCTCTCTCTGTTCAGGACTCAGCCTTGTATGTGAGGCAAGATCCTTCATGATGTTGAAATCAGCCCGCATCTTATCTGTCAGACCTTCACAAGAAACAAATGCATGCACGTCAGAGAGCTGTTTGCAATTTAAGACTAGAAAAACAAAACAAGAACTCATTTTACTCCATAATTGTGTATTAGTTCTATTAGCTTAAAGATTAGTTCACTCCTGAATTGAAATTGCCTGATCATTTACTCACTCCTATGTCATCCAAAATGGTTATGTGTTTCTTTCTTCAGTCGAAAAGAAATTTAGGTTTTTAACCTAAAACCTTCCTGGATTTTTCTCCATATAGTGGACTTCTATGGGGATCAGTTGGTTGAAGGTACTTATTCCATGGAATGTCTGGATACTGGATTCTGATTGGCTGGCAGGTGTGCAGTAAAACCGTTTAATGCACAGGTAGTTCCAAGTCAGTTTAATCACCGTTCTATATTAATGCGCTGCTTTAATTGATGCACGCAAAAGCACAGAGAGAGAGAGAGAGAGAGAGAGAGAGAGAGAGAGAGAGAGAGAGAGAGAGAGAGAGAGAGAGAGAGAGAGAGAGAGAGAGAGAGAGAGAGAGAGGTCGGAGATCGCATTGTGCTGCGCACATACATAAACTTCTTGTTAGCGTTTGCCTGCGATCCTTATTAAAATATCCTAGATACTAGATCGCTACATTATATTCCTCAGCAACGGGGTGGTGCTGTTTTTGAATGAATTGTTGTTTGTAGAGAGAGACGCACAGCATGCAGGTACGCACGCACATTCACACACACACACACACACGCAACTGTCATCTCTATTGCCTTCACACTCTCTCTTGGTCGATCGATAATCTACTGAAACAAATGCTATTTTTCATTCAAATAAATGTGATCTTACCGGACTATTTAATCTCTGTGTCTGATTTGAAGCGGGCAGAATGCTAGAGCTGCGTGTCATAACTGACGAAAATAACCGTCTTTTTTATCCATTCAGTCAAATTTTGCGCTGCAAATATCAATCCTAGTTTTAATTTGTCTATAACCATGGAATAAGCGGGATAATCAACGGCTTGCTGTGCGTTAAAGGATTTAAAATGCACTTCGCGGAGGCTTATTAGCCTCCACGTCGTGCATTTAAAATCCTTTAACACACGGCAAACCGTTGATTATCCCTTACAAATTGCAGTTTCAATGCAGCTTCAAAAGGCTCTACGTCACAACCTTTCCAACATGATTATGTAATACAGGGGTCACCACACTCGGTCTTGGAGGTGCGGTGTCCTACAGAGTTTAGCTCCAACCCTAATCAAACACACCTGAACCAGCTAATCAAGGTCTTAATATGTATTCTTGAAACTTCCAGGCAGGTGCAGGGCTCGAAATTAACTTTTTTTTACTTGGTAGCACTGGTGCTCCCAACTTCAAAAAGTTAGGAGCACCAAAAAACTTTTAGGAGCACCTAATTTCTAGTAATGCGCCGATCTTGATTCTTCCTGGTCTATTCTGATTGCAGATGTTTTACAAGCAAATGGGCTTTTTTATATATTTATTTTATGCCGTAAGCAAGGGACAAGAATGAATGAAAATATGAGTACATGAACAAGATGTTTGTTTTCTCTATTATAGGTACAGCCATTTAAATTAGAGGCAACCACTGCATTTTTAAACAATCTACAGTATAAACAACAAAAAATAAACTACACTTCTTTCTTAGTCGTGTAGACAATAAATACAGGCATGATCAAAGTAGGCCACTCTTTCAATATTCAAAGTGCAAATAGAGACCCAATTTTTCAAGCATGATACAGAGCTATAGACACTACACAACTTATTATAGCCCACATACTAATTACAGCCTAGATATTTTATGTAGCCTAATTTGCGCGCATTGGGGAGTCGTTCTCTAAACGTGGGGTATTAAAATTGCCTTTGAATGCGCATGCACGTTTTACTTTTGGTTTCGTTTTAACGATCGTGCGAAACTCTCGACGGCGCGGAGCATGCATCTACAATACAAGAAATTACTTTAACAAAACCATTTGAAAGTGGGAGGACACCAACGGGATTTTGAAAAGTGTGTCCTGAGTGGAAATTACGCCCCTGAGTGAGTGGAACTCTGCCGCTGAGTTATCATTTGATGTGGTTGTATGCCGCGTTGTACATTATATTGAGACGGAGGCGGCAGAATTGTATCTGACAGTATGTACGCTGTTGCACAAAATATATAAGATTTCTTCAAAAGCAGATTGTGGAGACCTTTTAATTGTCCACAATCAAAAGAGAGAATGGCGAACATGTCACTGTATCAGCTCACAGCAGTCTGTGCAGTAGTTAGGCTAGCGTTTTTGTAAAGAAATTAAACCAAGTCACAACACAACAATTTCTCGCACTCGCACAAATGCTCCCAAATATAATTTGAGGTCGCGCAGATTAAATTTTGGGAGCATATGCGACCAAAACGTTCGCAATTTCGAGCCCTGAGGTGTGTTGAGGCAAGTTGCAGGACTCTGCAGGACACCGGCCCTCCAGGATTAAGTGGTGACCCATGTAATGCGTGAATTCAGGCTAGTGCAAGAAGAGCATTTGTGATTAAAAAGTATATAAACTTTTAATTCCTTTAAAAAAAATAACATATGGTTTCGCGTCATATGACCCTTATTCCTTGTCTGGGATTGTGCAAAGCACTTTGAAGCTGCACTGAAACGGCAATTTGGACCTTGCTGATCCCCATCTAAGTCTACTATATGGACAAAAATCCTGGAATGTTTTCTTTAAAATCTAAATTTCTTTTTGACTGCAGAAAGAAAGCCATGGACATCTTGGATGGCATAAAAGTGAGTAAATTATCAGGAAATTTTAATTCAGAACTGAATTAATCATTTAGCCCTCATCTATATGCTAGTGTATTTCTAGAGGCTGCGAAAAAATTATATATACCACTGGCTATCAACTAGCAAATCATGAGTCTTTGGTCTTAGATCCCATACTGATTAGGTACCAAAATTAAACAGGGAACAAACTCAAAAATCCATCACATGAAAGAAAACCACTCTTCAAACCATATTATCACGTCTTTAGAAAGGACTTACCTGTGAGGTAGCAGAACTCTGGAACAAGCATGGCAGGTCCCGGTGGAGGCCGACCTGATGGTCCGAGTCTCTTCACGTGACTAACCAGAAGAACCTGGTTGCCATCTGTTATGTCCAGACCATATTGCTGGAGAGGAAGCAAATAAATTGTGTGACAATAAATTTCTGCAACTAGTTTTGCTAAATAATTTCCTGTATCAAGCTACCGTTTTGAAGTAGTTCTTGAACGAGATCTCTGTATCTCCCTTCTTAAACGTGTTGTTGGGGGTGTGATCCCAGGCAATGTCATCAATCCTGTACGTCTTGTTATTGTATCTATAAACGATAATTTGTTACACATAGTTACTTACAACTTTACAATTCTTAATTGTTGGGGTCAGTAAGTTTTTTTTTTTTTTTAACTAAAACTTTCATTCAGAAAGGACACAATGAACTAATTAAAAGTAACAATACAAGACATTAATAATGTTACAAATTACTTTTTAAAATAAATTTAAATAAAATGCTGTTGTATTTAAATAAAAGCTGTTTCTTTTGAACTTTCTATTCACCAAATAACCTTTAAAAAATTGATCATGGTTTCCAAAAAAATATTAAGCAGCACAACTGTTTTCAAAATTGATAAATGTTTCTTGAGCAGCAAATCAGCATATTAGAATGATTTCTGAAGGATCATGTGACACTGAAGACTGGAGTAATGGCTGCTAAAAAATTCAGCTTTGCCATCACAGACTTATATTACATTTTAAAATACATTAAAAACTAAAAGCTTTATATGGTAATAATATTTCAGAATGATACTATTTTACTGTAATATTGTAATAACACAAATACAAGCGAGTACAAAAGACCTTTCACAAACAATTCTTATAAAACCCCAAAACTTTCAGACAGCAGTGTGTGTAAATGTGTGCTTTTTTTACTTGGTCAGGATGATCAGGCCCACAAGCTCCTTGGTGCAGGCTTCAGGGAAGCGCTGGTCTCCACACTGCTGCCTCAGATTGTACATGAAGTCAAGGACCGTCTCGCTGCGCAGAACCTTGTGGCTCACATCGGTGCACAGCATGATGCTTGACTCGTACTGAAGGATGGTGGTCACGAATCCAGGCCAAATTGTCAGTCTGCAAACAGATTTAGACAGAGTGCAATGTTCAACCATTCTCCAACACGAGATAAATGCCACACAACATATTTGTTTCAAAACCTGTGCTGCGGGATGTTGAATGGATCATCAGGATTGTAGTAATGACGTCCGATCTGCTGCATATTCAGTATCCTCAGAATTCTACACCACAAAATAAACAGGAATGAAAGTTATCTACCTCACAAATAACAACACTATTTTAAAGAGAATGCCATCTGTGATTACCTCCTGAACATGATGTTGTAGAACTGTAAGCATACAGGAGAGGATGGCGGGAGCTCGTTGGTCAGTGTAACAGTGATTTCAACCTTCTCTCCATTTCTGGTCTCACTGCACAGGACAGTCTCCTACAGATAAAGCATTTTATCACTGACATCCAAATTCTCATTGAGAGCCAGTGAGATTATGAGCACTTTGATGATCTTAAAACTTACAGCATTATGCAGTTTGTTAGGAAGGAAGAGAATGGCTCCATCAAAAGTGTGTGCTTTGCCCAGAGTCTCCTCGTGCTGGAAAAGCAAAGCCGAGCGCAAGCGTCGGGACTCCATAGGCGGCTTGAAGTCCACATGGTATTGGTACAATGCCCACAGAGGCCGTGAAAGCAGACGCATGAAATTGGCCCTCAGCTCAATGGCAGTGCCTGAAACACCTGTGCTTCCAGAAAGAGTATCAAATCTAGTAACACTACATACAGTTGAAGTCAAAACTTTACATAAACCTTGCAGAATCTGCAAAATGTTCGTTATTTTACCAAAATAAGAGGGATCATACAAAATGCATGTTATTTTTTTTAATTTAGTACTGACCTGAATAAGATATTTCACATAAAGGACACTTGCATATAGTCCACAAGAGAAAATAAGTTTTATAATAAATAATAATTTATAAAAAATATAATTTATAAAAATGGCCCTGCTCCAAAATTCACACATGCTTGATTTTTAATATTGCGTTGTTACTTGAATGATCCGCATCTGTGTTTCTTTTGTTTAGTGACAGTTGTTCATGAGTCCCTTGTTTGTCCCAGTTTTCCAGCTTGTTTTGTGTGATTAAACCCTTTTCAACAATGACTGTATGATTTTGAGATACATCTTTTCACACTGAGGACAACTGAGGAACTCATCTGCAACTATTACAAAAGGTTCAAACACTCGCCGATGCAGTGTTTCCCACACATAGACGAATCTGTGGCGGTGCGCCACAGATTAAATTCCGACTGCCACAGATTCAACACCGACCAAAAAAAAAAAAAAATCAATACTGACCGTCACATATTGCGTTTCGTTATTCTTTTGTACGCTATTTAAAACACGCAGCAAATTCGTTCAACTGCATTTCCTTTCCATTCTCTCTTCATCTCTCTGTCACTCACGTGTCTCTCCCTCAAACGCACACACGCACACAGCCTCTCCCCTCCGTACACACCACATCTGTCTGTGGAGAGAAGACGGCTGGCGAAAGGTTGGTATCTCGTGAACACTTTTAACACACAATCACAGATTAAAAAGTGCTATAAAATATTTTATATTCTGAATACAATAGTTTCAGTGTGTTGATGTTACTGTAAGTCCCGACCCTTAGCAAACGCGATTGCGCCTTCTTTAGAAAGTTAACTAGTCGCAAGTTTGCGGTAAAATGTAGGCTATCCTAGTTGGGTTGTCGAGGTCAAAACACTATATGTAGCAGCTGTGAATCAAATAAACGTATTATAAATTATGTTGTTTCTTTACTCTTACACTGAATGTTTGCTGCTTCAATCCAGATGAGTATTGAAAAGTATTTTCCGCGACTGAAAAAGGCACGTGTTGAGGATGAGGACCATCCTGAACCGGAGGTATCAGTCTGAAACAGAGCTTAGTCCGACCAGTGTAATTAGTTATGTTGTTGTTTACAATATTTTCAGGCTTCAACTAGTGCTGCTCAAGCAGAAAGACAAGGTCAGGGAGAGAAAGAAATAGATTTGTTAGGCATTGAAGAAAGAGTAGGAGAGCCCCCCCCCCCGGGCTGACCACCACACATTTCCTTCTAACCTGTGGGAAACACTGCGATGCTTCAGAATGAAAAAACGAGGCATTAAAAGCTAGGGGTGTAAACTTTTGAACAGAAGCTACAGACGATATATGTTTCCCAGAAGACAAATAGGTTAAAAATTACCATGTTCTTCAAATTCCAAAAGTTTTCACCCCCAGATCTTAATGCATCAGTGGAGCATTTTAACCTTCTGTAATAGTTGCATATGATTCCCTCAGTTGTCCTCATGGTACAACAATGGATCTCAAAATCATACATTGTTGCAAAGTGTTCAAATACACAGAAAATACTAAAAAACCAAATAATTTGTGAGACCTGAAGGATTTTTCTGGAGAACAAACAAGGGACTCATGAACAACTATCAGGAAACAAACAAACAAACAAACAAACACAGCTATGGATCATTCAGGTAACAACACAGTATTAAAGAAAGCATATGTAAATTTTGAACAGGTTAAGTTTTACTATTATACAGGGTATTATTAACTATTATTTTACCTTGTGGACTATATGTAAACATCTTTTATCTTATTCAGGTCAGTACCAAATAAAAATAACATGAAACACTGAAACAAGAGTTGTGGGAAACGTACACTACCGATCAAACATTTGGCGTCAGAAAACTTGAAAGGTGTTTGAAAGAAGGCTCACAAATCAAGTCTTGCTCAAAACTATGGTTTTACCCGTTTTGGACTCTTTCACATGTTCCATTAGCTGGCGAGTGTGGACACCAGAATCATGAAAATCCCTTCTGCGTCCACCTCTTTCCCCAATCTTTACCTGCTGAAAGCCTGCAGAAATCTGCAGCATCGCTTCAGGGAAAAAATAAGCACAAGAGTGAGAAATGGAATGAAAGAATATCATAGTATACAGGTAACAGTTTTCCCACTTGCCGCCCCAATGCACTTACCTTCTTCCGACATGGCTCCAGGAGCAGGTTTCTGTCTCCCTCTCCCCACCAGCTGTCCTTCAGATGAAGGAGCCATAACAGGCTTTGCAGCTTCTGGTGGTACAGATGGTTGCTGCAGAGAAAACAGAAAAATATTAAGTCTATTACAATAAAGTTTTATCATATTCCTCTAATATGAAGAAAAACTCACCGCGCCAGGAGCAGCAGGCTCCTGACCGCGACCTCTGCCTCTTGATCTTGCTCTGGCACGTCCTGTCATATTGTTGCTTCTTCTGAGATGCTTCTTTTTGTCAATTCAAAGAGCTGTCCACAAGTTAAGATTACAACATACAGAATCTTATTTAATAATTTTTTTTGCAGCAATTCTTTCATTTTTCATAGATTTTTTTTTCTTCTGTGGTACACAAAAAGCTGCCATACTCTTTTACTGAGTGAAAGATTGATTCAGTGAATGTGTGTTGATCATATTTATTGAAAGTTAAACAAATTTTAAAGGACACCAGAGTGGGGAAATTATGACTTTTTGTGGAAACTATGATTATGAAATTATTTCATGGCCAACTGAGAGTTAACAGCTTCACTTGCTACGAACAACGAGCTAATGTATGTACAATGTATTTGAGATGTTGAATCTGAAGTTATATGGAGTCGTCAAACATGCCTGATCCATGCTCTTCACATGTATGGCGCGGAACGGCCACGTGAGGTTTTTAAAAGTATAATGCCTTAATAATTCTGTTTATATTTAAAACCTTTAATACAATAAAATGTGTTTTTTTAACAGAACCGTTTTCTTTCTGTATTAAAAAGGGCACTTTCATCATCAACTGTTTAACTTTAGAGTTTTCTGACAAGTTTGCACTTGACACGTGCAAAGGGATTAGGCCTACAAAATACATTAAGATCTAATAATTTACCGCAAATGCCATATATTGTTACGGTGCGACATTTTTAAAACAATATTAAACCATATTAACTTATTACAGTATTAAATATGAAACTTGTTAATTGTGTCCCTATTATTACTAACTTACGTTAACGATTCACACGTGATTGGCGCGCCAGGCCCTGGTTCCGTTTTAAGATATAACTTTCTAAGTTTAAAGGTTTACTCGAATGGTTCGAAATGTATACATACATTAATGTCTTAAATACTTAAGGAAAGCATCTTGTCATCGTTTACATAATATAGTTAAACTGATACAGTTAATGACTTAATTGCTCAACAATAACGACAATATGACAATTTAATGATTTATGACAATATTTCCACTGTTTATAACATACGAAACGACTTAACAATTATCAGAAACAATCAAATGAGTAATTATATTTGCATAATGTCGATGAGACATCGACAAACAACTCTTACCCGTTCTTCGAGAAGCGCCAAATGAAGTTCAATTAATTCCAGACAGCTCGTTAACCCGATTTCATTTGTATCCCTCCGCTGCTTAATACATTCATCATCTTATTTATTTCATATATTGCAGAATAACTCAAGCTTTACAGCCTTTTCAGGTCGTAAATACCTATTTTCAATTAAAAAGCTCGCTGAAAATGGAATGGAAAAGGTTGTTGAGGAAAACTATTTTATTTGGAAGGATACGAAACTACCTGTTACGGAGGTCACCTGGTCCTGTGGACTGTGGTTTTTAATGATGACTCATGTTATAGTGATTGACGTTCAGCACAAGATGGCGCTCAAATACACAAAACACAACCAATTATTCCAGTCAACACACAGGGAAAAATACGTTTGAAGTTAGATATAAGATCATATTTTATTTCCTGAGATGTCCTTAAATATATTTGTGTGGTTCAGTAAGAAGTGAAAAAAAATGTAATTAATGGTTTACTTTAGGCGAATTTAATGTATTATTATTTACTGATCAATAAACAGAGCACAGTAAATCGCCATTGAACTACAGCTGTAACATTCACGTGCCTCAGAATGTCCCTTTTGGTGAAAAAGCATAACCAAAAACCAAAAACTACTTTTATCCCATAGAATAACTACTTGCAATGTTCTTTTGCTATAAATTATTTACTGTAATTAAGGGAAGCTTAAGAGGTGTCACACTTATTATAATGTGGGACATTCGTTTAGTATAATACACTGCTCTCTGTTCCTCATCAAGACTGTGAAAGTTATATCTGACAGGCAAATACTGCAAGATATAAGCAGCTTTTCATTCTCCTGCGGTGCTAACGTCTGTGTGCATCATCCATCATTTGTTTTGATCAGAAAATGTACAAGAATATGCTTTGACACAAATACTGGATGGATATTTTTCCTCATTTCTGTCCCAGCATGCAGGGACAGATCTGGCATTTATCAAGCAACACATCTTGTTTTGCTGTATTTACTTGAAGCTGCTTTGTGAGATGTAAGAGACTCATGATTAATAAATGTAGGTGACATAACTGCACATTTGGACCTGATTAATGTTTCTGGATGCAAAAATATGTTCCATGATAGTGTCCAACGCTGCTTCTATGCTCTCTCGTTTATTTTTTTGTTTGCTTTTTACAGTAAAGGACCGTTCACACCAAGGTTGATAACTATAACGATAATGACAGAGAGACATCATTGCAATCACTTTTTGTAATGGAACTGATGAATGATAAAAACACTGATAGCCAATCAGAATGCACACAACTTCAAAGACCTTGAGCATTTAAAGCGGTGGACGACAAAACAACAACACACTTTTAATCAAAAGAATGATATTGTACATTGTTTTGGACACTGATATATTTATAATCTTTATAGCTATCGTTCTTGGTGTGAACAGGCCTTAAGAGTCTATCCCAGCATTCCTAGAATGTTAGGAATTGGTTCTTTTAACCAGTTCAGAATGATAGCACTGAAGAAAAACAAAAGAAACCAACAAATATTTAATAATTTATTAAAACTCTTTTAATTAAGTTTCACTTTCACCTGATAAATGCTTTTTTCATGCTCAAGTGCTTTACTGAATCTCAACCGCTGCTTTCTCTTCATAATGGTGTCCATCTGTAGCCCTCTATTTACCAGATTGGGCTGTTCTCTTTTTTTGCCGCTCACAGACTTTGATGAAAGATTAATGATTCAAATGTTAAGGATTCTGCAGCATAGCCTCTCTCTCTCTTTCTCTCTCTCCCTCGCTACTGTTTCCAGAGAAGCCTCACCCTCCTCTATCTGTTTCAGACTCGCACCCTCATCTTTTTGACTGGGAACTTGGCACCTTGAAGGGCATTTTGGATGCAGATCTACGGTTGACTTTCATGTCAAGATCTAAGAATGATTAGCGATTCAGTCCGGTGAGATTCAGTCAAACAGCAGAATTTCCCATCACTATTTACCTACAACAACAACAACAACAAGGAAGATTAATGTCACAGAGTGAGTACACAAACGTGCACACTGGACAAAGTCACATTGATATAGTTCCTTTATTGAAGGCTTTTTGGAATTCTTTGGTGACATTGTGCAAAGTACACAAAAGTTGGTAAAAAAAAGTAGTTTTATGCTAATAGATGTGAAAAAAGACAGCTTTGATCTCTTGTAATGATTTCTCTTTCATTTGATTTAAGAGAGAAGACTGCTGACATTTGTTCCTTGGCTTTCCTTGGCCCCCCAAAAAAGTATCTTGAAAGTGTGAAGTTAATGCATCTATTTCCTGAAACAGAAGAACATTATTATTATGTTATTATGTTAACATATTAACATAATAAGGATATTAATCTATATATTAATTAGACATAGATTTAGCAAGTGTGTAAAAAGGGTCACAATACTTTGATTTAAAAACGTAGCATAGTGCACTATATATATATCTCACTTACCTTAAAATGTTCAAAACACAGCAAAGGCGAGAAGTTAAAGAGGAGTGAAAATAAAAGAGCTAAGAAGAAAAGCACAGAAGAGAGTGTGCGAGCAGCGGTAGGTGTACAGTAAAGGTGCCCCCCTGCCTGGTGGGCTGATGAATGCCCCCCAGGCCCCAAACCTGTCCAAGAGTGAGATAGAGAAAGACACAGGAATGCTGGATTGAAGTTGTCCCACCAAAGTGCAAATGAAGCCAGGTGATTTATCTAAAGCTATGACTATGTCAGTTATGGAAATTAGCGGACATCTTGCCTGAAACACTGTGGCAGAAACCTTGCAGCATCTACAAAATGTTAATTATTTTACCAAAATAAGAGGGATCATACAAAATGCATGTTATTTTTTATTTAGTACTGACCTGAATAAGATATTTCACATAAAATATGTTTACATACAGTCCACAAGAGAAAATAATAGTTGAATTAAAAAAAAATTACCCTGTTCGGAAGTTTATATAGGCTTGATTCTTACTATTTTGTTACCTGAATGATCCACAGCTGTGTTTGTTTTTTTGTTTTGTTTTTTACTGATAGTTGTTCATGAGTTCCTTGTTTGTCCTTCAGAAAAAATCCTTCATTTTTGTCTATTTGAACCCTTTCCAGCAATGACTGTATGATTTTGAGATCCATCTTTTCACACTGAGGGACTTATATGCAACTATTACAGAAAGTTCAAACGCTCACTGATGCTTCAGAAGGAAACACGATGCATTAAGAGCCGAAGGTGAAAACTTTTTTTAATTTAAAGATCAGGGTAAATTTAACTTATTTTGGCCTCTGGGAAACATGTAAGTATCTTCTGTAGCTTCTGAAGGGCAGTACTAAATGAAAAATAGCATGCACTTTGTATCATTCCTCTTATTTTAGTAAAATAATGAACATTTTGCAGATTCTGCAAGGTGTATGTAAACTTATTAATAAGAAAAATGTACATATCATCAGTCTGTTCAAAAGTTTACACCCCCGGCTCTTAATGCATTTTTGCTTCTGGAGCATCAGTGAGTGTTTGAACCTTCTGTAATAGTTGCATATGAGTCCCTCAGGGGTCATTTTTATGAATTCAAATATTATTTTCTCTTTGTCCTTGTGGACTATATGTAAACTTCTATGTGAAATACCTATTTCAGGTCAGTACTAAATAAAACAAAACATGCACTTTTTATCATCCCTCTTATTTTGGTAAAATAATTAACATTTCGCAGATTCTGCAAGGTGTATGTAAACTTTTGACCTCAACTGTAAATATTAGATGGCAAACATAAAATAGGAAATGTTGCTTTGACAGCTCACTGAAAAAAGTTGAAACACTCAAATTACTGGAAATAAATAAGTAACTGGTAATAAATAAAAATGAAAGAAAATAGTATATTTAAAACAATAATAATGAATAAAACTCAACGTAAAATAAACTGAAAATATAAAAGCTAATTCAGACGCCATTGGTTATTTGTGTTCTATATCCCTAAATATATAGTCAGAGGTTACATATAAAATTGTTTAAGCTATTATGGAAGCTATACTTGCAGTCTAAAAACACACACATAGTTGTGCTGTAATTGGTTTCATAATTAATATTGCCACTAGCCTGGGTTTCCCCATGCTGCCTTGCGCGCAGCGCAATTTTATTCACGCTGCTAGGAAACCATGGACCAAATTTTCACCTCAGATAGGGAACCAATCACAGAACGGGGAGGGAGCAGCAAGACGATGACGCCTTCTATGCGACTCACCGAAGCAGTTTGTTTATAAATATGGATCCAGCATGGCAGAAGACGCGAAGTTATCTTTCGATGCAGCCTTAGATAGTTACACACAAGGCCGTTTCTCAATACCAAGTACGCAAAGTTCGGACTTGGATGTTTGACTTGGGAGTACGAACTCCCGAGGACGTGAGGATGCAAGTCCTGCAATTCTGCAAATGGAACAGCAGTGTACTTGATAACGTCAGTCAGCTCGCCTTTTCTACTCCGGTTATCTTCACTGCTTCACTGTATGTATTTACAATAAGACGAAATATGATATCAACCACCTCTGCCTCTTTTCGTTTTCATTTAAACATATTAATAGCTGCAAAAACGCAGTGCAGGGAATGTACAACATTACAGTGAAACGAAATATTTTATATCAAACAGCATTGCCTCTTTTTCGTTTCATTTAACGTTAAACATTAATAGCGACAAAAATGTGGTTCATGCAACGCATTACAAAACAATAGGCTCGTTTGAGATGCGCCTAGCCTCGCCTGAAATGTAGGCGAGAGTAGGCGGCTGCAGTGAAAGGAGGAGTGAAATAAGCGCGGATATCGCGCTATTCACACTCATGTGCTGTGGTGCTGATAAACATGATATAATTTAAGCTCTGTTGCTTTTAAATGAAAATAAATATGATATAAGACACTCAAAGTGCTTACTATTTAATTCCATACGAAAGGCGTATTTATCATCCATTTTTTACTTTAATACAAACCTGTATTTTAGATTTTTATAGTAATATGACAACAATCACAAATCACACACAGAGATCGCACTGTCATAGTGTTTGGGAATATTCATGCATAATTTAAACACAACCACATGATATTAGATTAAAAAATAAAACATTTTAGAAAAGAACGCAACATCACAGTTGTTTGAACCAATGAGCTTTAAGCTGTGTCGTCATCCAGTCGTTTCCCATCGTGCTTTTGATCAGCGCAGTCGGTGGAAAGCTACTGCGTATGGTGAGTGGATAATGCCTTTTCTAAGGCTAAGCAGAAGAAGACGAAGGCGCAGACTACCCTTCCGTCGCCGTCAGTCCGTGTCAAATTTTGAATGGGATTAATAGGGAGGGCAGACGACATACCCGCGGCGATGTCACGGCGACGTCACTGTTGGAACCTATAATGGCGGCGACGTGACAGCGGCGTACATGAGAAAAGTATAAAAAAATGTACGTGTGATAAGTACGTCTGAACTAGGTGCGTCGCCTCACATGACGCCTGATACATACGTCGTCTCCTTCAACTAAATTTAAAGTTTGCATTAAAGTAGGTGTATTTGTTATAGGTTATTACTTTTATTTAGTTATTTACAAACACCTAACAACAGTGCATAATAATTGCTGCATAATATTAAGTCTTTTTCATGTATGATGATGATGTGATAATAATGATATTTCATGTTCTGTTTAGCTGTTACATTATGTTTTGGATTATGTCCGATGCTTCTTTTTCTTTTTGTAATTATTGCATGAGGAGTAGACACATTTTATAATGTCTTTTAAAATGCGTAGGTCTATGTTAAATTCCCTTAATTATAACATTTCTAGCATATTTTAAAAACATTTATCTGAGCAATACTATATCTCATGTAGACCATTCACATGTAGCACAATTTCAAGTCAATAATAGAATCCATTAAAGAGCAAAACAAATAATAATTATAATTTAAATCGGGGGTTTTTCTCCAGTCGAAAAAAGTAGCCTAAATTATGTCAGTGATTTCTCAAATTTTTAAAGAATATCTAAAATTATTTTATATCGATCTGCAGTATAATAAAAAACAAATACAATTTATTATGCAGAATATTAAATGAACTTTATGCTAGCCTAACGAATTTTCTTCATAACGAATAGCCTACTTCAAAACGAAGTCTACATGAATTCTTTAATCACGAATATGATGAAATAACATTATTTCTTCTTGCATCAATATAATATAAGAATATAAGAATAAATGAAGATTGCTTACTTAACACAGTGAACGAATTTCAAGATTTTTTTTTTTTTTTTTTTTTTTTTTTGCTTTTTGATGGATTCTACAATCAGGGATTAAAACGAATTGTCTGTAGACCTAAGTTAAATGCAGGCTACTTGTTTTGTTTTTTGTTTTTTGTTTTTTTCGTTACATTTCCCAAGTTAATGATTACAACAAAATAAAACACTACTTAATAAATTCCAGTCACTGTAATATCCTCATCCATTTGATACAAAACTCTCTCTCTCTCTCTATATATATATATATATAGTTTTGTATCAAATGGATGAGGATATTATATATCTATATCTACATATAATTTTGTTTCGTCATATTCGTGATTTATTAATTTATACATGAAAACTTCGTTTTGAATATAGGCTATACCTTATGTATATAGGTTATGAAGAAATTCGTTAGCCTAGCCTAAAGTTGATTTATTCTTCATAACAAATATTTAGAAGAAGTTAAAAATTAAGGAATTAGCCTGTATTCTATAGATGGGGAAATACGCTTTTTTTCTTAACTTGTGTTAGACTGCCGATCGAAATAAATAATACTTGATCATCTTTAAAAATGAGAGAATCACTGACATAATTTAGGGTATCGACTGCATAAAAACGAAACTATTTAAATTTGCAGCGTAAACTGATGAATTGAAAAAGACAAGAAATAAAGCATAACAACAGAGATTTTTCCAATCAAGAAAAATGTTTGATAAAATTACAAAATGAATGCTGAATGATATATGACAGGAAACACTTCTCTGCTATAGCTGCACTTGGTGTCAGTGACAAATATTAAATGTTTAAAAAATCTTTGTGAAAACGAATGGCAATGACTGGTTCTTGGATTCTAAGATTATTATCTTTAGACACAGTTTGACACTTTTTTGCCAAGAAAAGACCCAGACCTACTGGGCACGATCCGTCCTTAAGACCTAGCCTGTTGGCTTTAGTTTCACGAATTTATCATAATTGGGACGCTAATCGGCCATTTTAATTGAAAGATGAAGGCGGTGATATTAATGTTGTCCACTAGATGGAGCCACAGGAGAAGGAATCTTCTACCCCTAATATAAGACTGGGACTGACAGCTTGACATCCATTTTTCCCAGTGAACTCATCTGGCCACAGCACACATTTCCACTGTCTCTTTGCCTATCTGAGATGAGCTCTGGCCCAGTGGACCAGCAGCATCACTTGATATATAGCTTTCTGATGAGCCAAACCTGATAACCTTAAATATTACAAATTTACCCTGCTCACAAACTGCTCCAAAACAGCCCAATTTAGATATTCTAAAACCCTTTTTTATTTAGCCTCTGTCCCGTTTTTTAGTGTGGTGTAGCCATCAAAATCAAAATTTGTTTATATTTACAAAATATATTTAACTTGGTCATTGAAACTTGGAAAATCTTTTCTTTGTACTTTTGTCAATTAAATAAAAGTTAAAGTGAATTATCAAATTTACAGATTCCTGATTTTTATTGCATTTTACAATTTGTTATTAAATGATTAAACATTTATCTGAAACATTACGTATTGTTCTTGTTGGGATTTTTATTCATCTTGTAAAATGTATTAATTATTTTTAAAACATTGTGTCTATTTTGTATTTTTATAGTCATCAAAATAATTGGATAATAAAATGAAAGTGTACTTTGATTTTTATTCTTGTGATTTTTTTTCTATTGATCTAGTATTCTGACAATCCATAACTTACGATTTCATTCTTAGCTTTATTCCATGTGCAATGAGAGATGAATAGTGCCTTCAAGTAATGAGATTTTAAAAACAAAAACAATATTTTTTTTTTAGTTTCACAGAAGAAAGAAAATAACAAAAGGACTGAAATGAAATTAAAATGATTAGCCTATAGTGATTACTTGATTTTGAAGTTCTTGATTTTCGTTAACTATCCCTTTAAGTAAAATGCAAATACATCCCTTTAAATTAAATAAAACACAAGGCTATATCCATCAAAATATACTTAAGATATTGTTTTTATGACTTATTATTTTACTTGATTTTAAATAAACATGTTCATCTTTGATTTTTATTGTATGAAACTGGGGAAATTACAGCTCTGCTGACAATGTTACAAATTCAACAAATCTAACAGACATTCTTATCAGAATCAGAATTTCTTTATTTTTCCCCGAGGGGAAATTCTATTCACACGTCTATTGAGGCGACGTAACTTATCACGCGTCTGTTGAGGCGACGTACTTCTCTACGGCGTTGGTGTCACGCGTCTGTGTGGCGACGTAACCCTTCTCAAACGGAAAAGTACACGACCGTCGCCTTCGGCTGGTAATCCGTGGCACGATCCACTCGCCATAGCAGTGAGGGGAGGAGTGAAATAAGCGCAGTCAAGACGGACAGTTCTGAGCTTTGGAAGCGGAACAGATACCTACGAGATCAAAGGCGGATATCGTGTTATTCACAATCACGTGCTGTGTTGCTGATAAACATGATATAATTTAAGTTCTATTGCTTTTATATGAAAATAAATACGATGAACAAAACACTCAAAGTGCCTGCTTTTTAATTCCATACGAAAGGCGTATTTATCATCCATTTTTACTTTAGTACAAACGTGTATTTTATATTTTTATAGTAATATGACAACAATCACAAATCACACACAGAGATCGCACTGTCATAGTGTTTGGGAATATTCATGCAGAATTTAAACACATAACCAAATGATAATAGATTAAAAAATGAAACATTTTAGAAAAGAACGCAACATCACAGTTGTTTGAACCAATGAGCATTAAGATGTGTCGTCAGCCAGTCGTTTCCCATCGTGCTTTTGGTCAGCGCAGTCGGTGGAGAGCTGCTGCGCCCGACTGCTCAATCCGACACAGCCGCCGATCACCTGACCTGCCAGAATCAGACTGGCAGCTGCCACCAGCCACTGACAGGTCACATGACCTGCCAGTGGCGGCTCCTGCCAGCCAGTTGAAGATTGAACCCCCTCTCCAGCCGCCTCGCCATCGCGAGAGTTTTTTGGCACACGTCAGCACGATGTCAGAGCAAGTCGGACGTAACTCGGACACTTTTCTAACCGGCATGCATCTTGCGTTGATCACCGGTGATCGATTCTGCGCAGATTTTGCTCATCTCAAACAAGCCTATTGACTATGAGCTAAGCACAGGGCGCATTTGATAGACATTCGTAGCGCCTAATAAACGGCTCTGGGCATTCGTAAACCATGCCTCAAATACGAGAAAATGAACATGTGGTTCCCAGACCCAGACAGTGTTGCCAGACGTACGATAATTATCGTATTTGTACCATAATTTTGACCTCTGTACGATGTACGATCAATAATACCACAATGTACGATAATTTCAGAATTTTGTGACACCATGGTCGTTGTAATTATAGAGCTTCTATTCTCAAAGATCTAGCTGTGTGGATCCTACGTCTACCTGCATGATTGTGAAGAGACGTGAACGTGGCGTTACGCATGTCTTTCATCCAATCTTACGTCTTCTCAACCAATATCATCGTGGAGAATGGCTCTCTCTCACGAGCACAAGTTAACGTTCCTGTCGCACTTAGGTCAGTTGTTTCAAAACTGAGGTTGTTAGTTTAACAATAAAGTATAGAAAATGAGTGCTGAAAAGGATAAATAGCTGTAACATCTAGATAAATATCTTTATTTTGAACGTTTGACTCAAATACGATAATTTTCTCCCAAATACGATAATTTTGAGCTTCTGGTACGATACTTGGACATTTCCAATCTGGCAACACTGGACCCAGACCAAAGCCCAGACCACGAATCACGACGAAGTCATGACGTGGTTTGGCGTTAGCCAGGCTATATTGCCACAATGTCAAGTGAGTTCATCATTATTTCTCCCTTCCTAATCTCTATTAAGTGTAGTGTGATCAAATGCTCCATTGCTCAAATAAGCAAAACATCTAAAAAAGGAAGGAAAAAAATCCATGGAAAAGGGGCAGAGTTTGCAAGATAAGCCAAATGCTCCTTGCCTTTAATCTATACAAAAATACAAAATTACTGCATTATCTTCATGCTGAACAGCAATGACCAACATGAAGGGGCTTCTTTGAACTAATAAGTGGAAACAAATGGCCTTTGAGATAAAAATCCTCCTAGAAGCTGATGACTACAATGGACACTCTTAATATGTCCAAGTTCGGTTAATTCACCATTCACTCGGTTGAATTAAATGAGTCTGCTTTGATGGATGTTAGCGTGACCCTAAAAGCAAATTTTCTTCTGAAGGTTACTTGTAATGTCACAGTAATTGTAAGGCACCATGTACAAAGAAACACATTGCTTTCAATACATCACACTACATCTACTGTATGTACTACAGAGGAAAAAATTAGTTGTGCACATTATGTATATTTTTAACTCTTGTAAGGTCAGGATTAGCGCCAATGTATACAGTATTACAACATTATTTTGTTTTGTTTTGTTTATTTATTGAGTGGTTTTCTGAAATGAGGGAGCATGTCCTCACAGTTCATTTTTTCTTAATCAAAAGTAAATTCATGTCCCAGTCACATTTTCTTGGTTAAATAAACATTACTTACACTGTTATTCCAAAATAATAACTCAAGGCAGAAACAATTATGTTCAGCTTTTCTTTTTAATAGTTAAATTTGAACTGTTTTTGAATTTTTCTGATCATCAGTCATCAAAGCTTGGTAAATATTCGTCACAGACACAGAGATTTGCCAGTCATATCTAATCATATTGCGATGGAGACATTGCCTCTTCTCACATGACTTGTCCTCGTTTTTCCTCACACTATAGGGGGTCTGTTAAAACTCAGTGGGCTCAGGGGAGACGAAAGATGGACTTCTGTTGTAACTTCACCTGCTGGACAATGTTTCTTTTATACACTTCATAAGGAGCAGTCACATTGAGTAGGAACAGGAATTTAAGTGTAAGGGCAAAACATTTCCCAATGCAGATTTCACAACAGACTCAAATTGGCTACATGGTTTTTTCGACTAACAGAAAGCTGCTTGGTTTGAAAGTGACTTCTGTGTGAGCTGTGCTTCATGCATTGCTACACTATTGATAATTATTAACAAAAATTTGCATTTTGCTAACAATAACCACACCTATAGAAGGCGCCTTGTTTGTCCTGAACAGTTAAACCGCCTGCTGTTCTTCAGAAAAATCCTACAGGTCCAACAAATTCTTTGGCTTCTCAGCATTTTTGTGTATTTGAAGCCTTTTCATCAATGACTATATGATTTTGAGATCCATCTTTTCACACTGAGGACAACTGAGGGACTCAACTATTACAGAAGGTTCAAACGCTCACTGACGCTCCAGAAGGAAACGTGATGCATTAAGAGCGGGTAAGGGGGTGAAAACTTTTTTAAATTTGAACATCATGGTAAATTGAACTTATTTTCTCTTTTAAAAGCATGTACGTGTCTTCTGTAGCTACTGAAGGGCAGTACTACATAAAATAAAATATGATATTTAGGCAAAATAAGAAAAATGTACACTCTTCATTCTGTTCCAAAAGTTTACACCCCTTGCTCTTAAAGCATTGTTTTTCCTTCTGGACCCTCAGTGAGCGTTTGAACCTTCTGTAATAGTTGCATAGAGTCCCTCAGTTGTCCACAGTGTGAAAAGATGAATCTCAAAATCATACAGTATATTTTTATCAATTTAACTGTTATTTTCTCTTTTCCCTGGTAAAAAACAAAAAACAAACAAACAGCTAAAACCAGCCTAGGCTGGTTGGCTGGTTTTAGCTGGTCAACCAGCCTGGTTTTAGCTGGTCATAGCTGGTCGGCAGGCTGGTTTTACTTTTCCAGGCTGATCAGGCTGGAAAACCACCAGCTAAAACCAGCTACTTCCAGCTTAAACCAGCTAATACCATCCAACCAGCCTAGGCTGGTTTTAGCTGGCTTTTTCAGCAGGGTTGGCCTATATGTAAACATCTTTTATGTGAAATATCTTATTCAGGTCATTATTAATAAAAAAATATCAGGCATTTTGTATGCTCCTTCTTAAGGTGTATGTAAACTTTTGACCTCAACTATATTCAGCTGGTAATGTTGTTTTAATATGGCTGCCATCATGTAAAACAAAACAGCTTTTATTATACGACTGATATGGCAGAAGTCTTTATCTCATCTCAAAACAGTCTTATTTCAAAAGTTAATTAAGGTACTCCAAATGACTAATTTATGTAAACTTTTTTGGAGGAAAAACACTGAATGCACCTTTATGAGTAGTATTAGCTCAACTATCTCAAATGCTACAGTTTGTGCATGAACAACACTTCAAAGCTATTAGTCTAGGAATGAGTTTTAGCTGTTGCTACCATTTCTGCTAGTGTGGTTGCAATACTAACAGCCCGAATGAGCATGAGACTGATCAGTTATGACAGATTTCGGCTATCACTGCACATTCAGGGTGTCAGTCTGATTAGCAACACTCAATATAAAGTAAAGAAGGGTAAGGGAGGGGGAAGAAAAACAAGCTGCGCTCACTGACAGAGCCACACAGTAATCTGCTCTGTGTTATAGCGGCCTTCAGACAGCATCACTTTAGATGTTGCTTCTGTTGAGAATATATTTCAGCTAATGAAAATGTCCTGCTGGCTTTTAACACTGGGGGGTGGATTTGCTATGTGGGTTGCACTCACAGATAAGGCAATTATCAGTCTTTATGTTCTACCCACTGAAATGTTTTTAATCATAGGCACAAACAAAAGACAGGCCCACTTGCCCAAGTGCACGTTGGCCTCAACTGTAGATAGGTGTGTTTTTCTTGGCACATGCTACTTCCTTCACACTTGATAAAACATATCAAGGCCAGGCAGCACTCTGCCCTTGACCGGCTCTGGGTCTGTGGGCATGCAGGAGGGATGTGTTGAAAATGGGGGAGCGTAAGATAAAGACCAGTGAAGGTCACCCTGTTATAGGGGGTTCATGGAGGTGCCCTGTTTAGGCTGAGCTGAGATCAGTTCTGCCATTATTTAATAATAGCTGCTGTTGAAAAACAGGGTAGCTCAGTGTCAGGGAAAATAATGTCTGCCAAAAGGAAAAAATAGGAGGTGAACCTTTTAGATAAACATGCCTGTCCTTTAGGAGACAGCAAACAGAGATCCGAGGATGGTTTTTGTTAATTTGACTTTTATATATATAAGGTTAAAAATAAATCTACTGTAATTTTACAAGAAATTAGTGATAATGAGTGAAATATATTATACATCAAACCAAAAATTATTCAGACACCAGAATAATTTTTATATTTTTTTCTAGTGCAGGACACTATAGTTCATTTATGTAAGTGAGGACAGCAAAATAAAGTAAACTGTGACATATTATACCCAAATAATGTATAATTTGGGTACCTTTGTACCTTTGACCTGACCATATTTTGCTTAAAGGAACACTATTTCTATTTCTATGGAAATAGGCTCATTCTCCAACTCCCCCCGAGTTAATAAGTTGAGTTTTACCGTTTTGAAATCCATTCAGCCGTTCTCCTGTTCTAGCGATATCACTTATAGCATAACTTAGCATAGATCATTGAATCCTATTAGACCAATAGCATTGCATTCAAAAATAACCAATGAGTTTTGGTATTTGTCCTATTTAAAACTTGACTCTTCTGTAGTTATATCGTGTACTAAGACCGGCGGAAAATATAAAGATGCGATTTTCTAGGCCGATAAGATTCTATAAGACACTCCCATTCCGGTGTAATAGTCAAGGAAGTTTGCTGCCGTAATATGGATGCAGCAGGCGCAGTAATATCACAAAGTGCCTGAAATTAGTTCCCAGCTAGATAACTTCCAACGAGGAACGCTCCCTGTGCATGCAGTTGGTCACGTTGTGCTGCGATGTAGAGGTCTGCGCGGGACTGCTTTTCAAGTCCCGCTCCCGCGAGGTTTTATTCCGCACCCACCCGCTCTCGCTATATATTCAGGCTTTGTTCACCCGCTGCCCGCTTAGAATAATTTTCTTCCCGACCCGACCGTTCCCGCTAAATTTAGTTCTCGTTTCCAGAATCTCACATTTAACCATTAGGAAACAATACCGGGTATATCAAACTTTTTTCGCAATACATCCATTATATTTCCATGTTCCAATTTTAAGACGTGGCTATTATAGCCCTGCATTTCAGCCAGTCATAGATCAAATGCGGGCTAAAATGATATTTCAGACATTCAATGGTGATAAAAAATGCAGTGCTGGTGGAAACACCAGACCAAGCTACCATGACTACCATGAACATGATCAAGAGCGGCTCGGACAGTCCTGTCTGCAGCATTGAGCGCATCTTCAGCGCAGCTGGAAGGCTTACGTTCAAGTGCACGCAATAGGATAAAGCTTGCCACAAAGCACCGTCAAAAATAATTAATTAAATAATTTTCTGAGTCAGTGATGAGGAAGTTAACGATCCTCCTCATCCATCTCCTCATTGGACGCGTCTTTAGAGAAAAATGCATCTTTACGGATTAGCTACATAATAAAAGAGTTTTTGTTTTCGATTTGTTTTATTTCGTTAAGTACTAATTTAAAGCTTTCTACAAATATATTTATCATGTCTGACAAAAAAATTACGGTTAAATAGTTTCCACTGAAAAAAATTTAACTGATCGCACTTGTGCCTCCGTGTCCTAAAACGCGTTTTGGATTCCACTCTCCGCAAAAACTATTGGGAATGCGCCTAATAGCGAACATTTATATATTATTAGGCTATTATTTCTATATTTAAATCTATAGATTTTATTTTAGCCAATTCGTGATTTGAGAAGGCAAATTCAAACATAGAGTAGGTCAACTTACTGTCTCCCGCCGCCGCTTGAGTTACTTTAAGAAAGTAAGAAAAGCTTACATTTAAGGAACAAAAAATTGCTCCAAACGTTTTTTTTTTTCTAAATTAACTTGAAAAAAGAAACGAAATTATTACCACTTTGTCATTTCATGCAAAACTGAACTATTTTAATTGCCAAAACAGTAGTATAATGCCGCGTTCCAGGCAACCCGTAACCCGTGTTTTTCCGACCTTCTACCAGTGAAAGTGCACTGGAACGGCAGTCAAATCCGTGACTTCCCACTCATGAACTCGTACTAGATCGATATACTGCAGGCATTAGGACAATATAACGTTGCAATCAAATTAATAATAATATAAAAATAATAGTAATTCATAAATGTGCCCAGGCAGTTTGGCGTGACTTGCCTGGATGCTATTGGTCTCATAGGATTCAATGATCTATGCTAAGCTATGCTAAAAGCGATATCGCCAGAACAGGAGAACAGCTGAATGAATTTCAAAATGGTAAAAATCAACTAATTAACTCGGGGGGAGTTGGAGAATGAGCCTATTTCCAAAAAAAGTGTAGTGTTCCTTTAAGTGTTTTTTTCTTTAATTGCTAATGCGTCCTTTTTACACCACAGATTGAACAAAATTAAGCATTGCTTGGTAATTGGTCAACAAACTATTGATAGTTGTGTAAATATTGTCATACTAACAGACTTTTTGGTTGATTGTAATCCATTACAAACCTTTCTATCAAAGTTATCTGACATTATCAAGATGAATTTGTTCTGACTTAACTCTGACTTCTTGTCATATTTTATTGCCATTTTCTAAACTATAGCGAATAAACTGTGATAATGTGAGAAATGTTGACGGTGTCTGAATAAATTTAGGTTTGACTGTATATACACTAATATGTGACCCAGGACCACAAAACCAGTCATAAAGGTCCATTTTTATTTATACAAAACTGAATAAATAAGCTTTCCATTGATGTATGGTTTGTTAGGATAGGACAATATTTGGCCGAGATACAACTACTTGAAAACCTGGAATCTAAATGTGCAAAAGTTCAAAATACTGAGAAAATCGCCTTTAAAGTTGTCCAAAATAAGTTCTTAGCAATGCATATGACTAATCAAAAATAAAGTTTTGATATATTTATGGTAGGAAATTTATAAAATATATTCATGGAACATGATCTTTACTTAATATCCTAATGATTTTTGGCATAAAAGAAAAATCGATAATTTTGACCCATACAATGTATTTTTGGTTATTGCTACAAATCCGTGCTACTTAAGACTGGTTATGTGGTCCAGGGTCACATATATACTACATATTGACAGCATCATTCAAAGCTTGAGGTTATGTTTTTGAAAGAGTCATCTTATGTTTAACAAGGTTACTTTAATATGACCAAAAATGCCATAAAAATGTATTATTGTGAAATATTATTACAATTTAGAATAACTTTTTTTCAGTTTTTCTGTTTTTTCAAGAAATTATTATTTTATTATTATTATTATTATTATTATTAACTGTCACTTTTGATTAATTTAATAATATTTTTAAACACTATTTCAATTTCTTTTTCTTTACTAACCCCAAACTTACAGTAGAGATGCATGTAGAGTGAAAGTAGATGTTCATTACAATACAGGATAAAGTAAAACACTTCAGTAACAGACGGTGCAATTACATATATCTACCAGCAGAGGCTAAAGGGTCAACGCTAACCATCCAAACCTTTACCCACTTTCTCCAATTCAAACGTTTAAGAAAGAGTCACATGACCCTCAACTCAGATCCTGATTGGTAAGTCTGCTGAAACACTGAAAGTATAATGAGACCCTATCCATGCCGGTATCTCTAACCTCAAATAGAAGCCCACATGCACAAACATTAGCTTACTTCACTGTTGTTCTTTTGTGTAGAGGGGTAGGAGTGAGAGTTTTTGCTGGATGGGGGATCTCATGTTGACCATAGCGGAGCCCTGCCGTGCCCCCCCTCCTCTCTCTTGTTCCCCCCACGCTGAGCAGGGAAGCTATGTGATCTTTTTTCAAAGTCAACAAAAGAGTGGGGACACAGCTGGGCGGCAGAGGGGAACAGAGGGACGGAGCGTAGCAACAGACTCCTGCTGAGGGCACTGGGACTGAACTACGCAACCAATTCACATGAATCAACTGTCAGCAAGATTGTTTAGGAGCTTTTTGTACTGCTGGAGACAGTTTGATTCACTTTGATTCATCTAAAATGACACACTGGATTTTTTTGTCATGATTTATGGACCATGTGAACATTCCATTTTGAAATATTATGGCTTAATTGCTTTAAATGTTTGTACTTCGACATTTTAAGTTATTTTTTTTCTGAAAAGACCACCTTGGATCTGCATTTTCAGGCTGGTTTATGATGGTTAGCACTGGTTTAGAGCAAGTGGACAATAGGCATGTTTTTCAATAGCGAAAATATATACCTGCATGATCTTTCTGGTGATGCTGATTGACTTATACAGTGGAAAACTTGTTGACTCTACACATTTAAAGGGACAGTTCACCCAAAAATTTAAATTACCCCATGATTTACTCACCCTCAAGCCATAATAGGTATAAATGACTTTCTTCTTTCAGATGAATACAATCATAATTATATTTAAAAATGTCCTGGCTCTTTTCATTATTAATCCTATGGAGCCATGTATAGTACTTTTTATGATGGATGGATTCACTTTATTGGACTTCAAAATCTCAACACCCATTCACTGCCATTATAAAGCTTGGAAGAGCCAGGACATTTTTTTAATATAACTCAGATTGTTGTTGTCTGAAAGAAGAAACTCATATACACCTAGGATGGTTTAGGTGGAGTAAATCATGTTTTTTTTTTTTTTTTTCATTTTTGGGTGAACTATCCCTAAATATAAAGTTTCCAAAAGGGAGTTTTTATGACAATGCCACAGATAAACCAATTTTTGGTTTCCCAAAGAACCTCGGAATCTCAGTGTGAAGAACATAATGTAAAGAACTTTTTTTCACTATAAGAACTTATTGTTCAATGGAAAGGTTCCAAGGATGTTAAAGGTTCTTCAGGGATTCCAGTAAAGAACTTTTCAATGCTTTTCAACAGAGATATCAAGACTTTAAGTTTTTTTTTTTTAACAGATTTCCTCTTGTCCACCACAATGTACTGACAGAAACTTGAGGGTTATTGAAGTTAAGCCTTTTTATGTCTCTTTGTCCAAACCATAGTCTTAACAAAGTTTTGCGCAGTTACAATGAGACAGGATACGAAGGACAGGGCAAAAGAGGAAAAAGTGTGGGAGAGAGTGGAGAAAGGCCACAGAGAAGTGAGCATCAAAGGCAGTGGATCTCAGCATGCTCCTGTAGCAGTGTGTGAACTCCCACCCTAAGACACACAGCAAAGCCCCTGCACACACACACCCATCTCCTCCACCCCTCCGGACGAGTCCTCAGCAGTAATTAAAACCATCTCCCCCACTGTTCCAGAATCTCATTAAATCTCAGCACCCTTCCGTTTTCCTTCTTTCACCCCTCCATGCACAAAAAAAACCATCCCCACACAGACACAACCAAAGCTAAACCTAACACAGTCTTGAGCTAATCATGGCGCACAGTGTTGAAATGGAGGCTGGGCGTCAATCACAAAAACACTTTTTCCACTTTCAGCTCCATCAGAAACAGGAAATATCCAGTGAGCTTTGATGAGTCCACTCCCTCAACCTAATCACCCTCATTTGAAACAGCATATGAAAACATGTTTTTGTTAAAGTTTGTAAATGAGAGCATTTGGCATAGATGTGTTATGACTGTTATGAAGAGCAATGTAAGTTAAAATAGTACTAAACAAACAGTATACATTGCACTTTTTAAGCTGAAAACAATGATTAACTAAATATTTCGCTAAAGAAAAGACCAAAATGCACATTTTTACAAATCTGTTTACTTACAAGGTAAGTAAGTTGAAACAAACTCATTCACTAATGGATGAATTGCTATGAGAAAGAGAAACACAGAACCATTCAGCACATACAGTGGTGTGAAAAAGTGTTGGCCCCCTTCCTGATTTTTTATTTTTTTTTGCCTGTTTGTCACACTTTAATGTTTCAGATCATCAAACAAATTTAAATATTAATCAAAGATAACACAACATGCAGTTTTTAAATAAAGTTTTTTTTATGAAGGGAAAACAAATTCCAAACCCACATGGCCCTGTGTGAAAAAGTCTCTCTAGCCACACCCAGGCCTGATTACTGCCACACCTGTTCGCAATCAAGAAATCAATTAAATAGGACCTGCCTGACAAAGTGAAGTAGATTAAAAGATCCTCAAAAGCTACACATCATGTTGAGATCCAAAGAAATTCAGAAACAAATGAGAAAGAAAGTAATTGAGATCTACCTGGTTATAAAGGTTATAAAGCCATTTCTAAAGCTTTGGGACTCCAGCGAACCACAGTGAGATCCATTATCCACAAATGGCGAAAACATGGAACAGTGGTGAACCTTCCCAGGAGTGGCCGGCCGACCAAAATTACCGCAAGAGCGCAGCGACGACTCATCCAAGAGGTCACAAAAGACCCCACAACAACATCTAAAGAACTGCAGGCCTCTCTTTCCTCAGTTAAGGTCAGTGTTCATGACTCCACCATAAGAAAGAGACTGGGCAAAAATGGCCTGCATGGCACAGTTCAAAGACGAAAACCACTGCTGAGCAAAAAGAACATAAAGGCTCATCTCAGTTTTGTCAGAAAACATCTTGATGATCCCCAAGATCAGGATAAAGTAAAACACTTCAGTAAAAGACGCTGCAATTACATATATCTCAAGGTGTGTGTCCCATTACATCTGGTGTAAAAGTAACACAGCATTTCAAAAAAAGAACATCATACCAACAGTAAAATATGGTGGTGGTAGTGTGATGGTCTGGGGCTGTTTTGCTGCTTCTGGATCTGGAAGACTTGCTGTGATAAATGAAACCATGAATTCTGCTGTCTACCAAAAAATCCTGAAGGACAAAGTCCGGCCATCTGTTCGTGACCTCAAGCTGAAGCGAACTTGGGTTCTGCAATTTCTGCAGCAGGA
>NC_133375.1:14655958-14666076 GCF_049309525.1 Garra rufa
ATGATAACAGCACTGCGACGTCCGAATCATATAGTAAACTTTGAAAGATCGCTGTCGCTACAGATGCACAACAAGTTGTTTGAAACGGCTTTGGCCGCTACAATGAACGAGTTAGACTTGGCTTTCCGTATAAAAGAGGAACAGAAAACCGAAAACTCGAATCGTTCCTTTGCAAGAAGGACGTTTTTGCTGTTTTGCCGACTGGATACGGCAAGAGTTTAATCTATCAGTTCACGCTTACATATAATTAGCCGGAGAATAGTAGTGCATGTTTGGCGTGCTGAAGGGCTCCGAGCTCGGGAGTGGCCCGAACCCAGAGTACGTTACCCCCCAATAGGAGTAGCGAGAACTCGGAGGGATGAGATGGGGTGGTGGAGGTTTACTGATAAACCATCGAGTGAATTGAGGTGAGTCAGCTGTATTTAAACCTATGGCGCTGATTGACTTGTGATGTTTACGCTAAGCATCTGACGCGCTTCTCCCAAACTTTGTTAATGAAACATCATTTAGCTCTGCTGGTAGCTAAGCGTGTATTGTTGTGATTGGTCGTGGCGTTATCCAATTGCGTGCAGTTAGAGTTTCAAATGCATGCTTGGTGCCGCCCCTCGAGTTAGGCAGTTTTCATTGCTCGATCCCAGACCCATAATCTTAATAGATTAGGGTCTGGATTTTTCCAGGCTAACATTGTGCAACTTTTGGTTGTAATTTTTAGTCGAAGAGCAACAAGAGAAACAATATCTTCACTGCTTTTTCTAGCAATAAGAACACGAGAAAAGAATGGGAAGATGCCTGTGGACAAATAAAACTTCCTAAAGACCTGAGTGTCTGTGTTCTCTCCACTTTAGCCCTGATCCCTGTTGAAAAAAAACAGCATATGCTGGTTCAGGGGCGTAGATTTAGGGTGGACGGTGGGCATGTGTCCCCACCAATATCCTCCGACCATTGAAATGTCCCCACCAATAATTTAATCCACTTAAAAAAAAATCGCGCTGTCAACTTTAACCTAGACACGCAGAAAGGGATACGTTCTCTCCTTGAGTCCTCCCGCCCCCAAAACACATATGAACATTTTGATTGGCTGTGCCTTTCCTTGCTATCATGTGAGAGGCTATAGGTGCGTTCGACTTCATGCGGCGCCGCCAGAAATCGGCTGCCGCCTTACAAAACAATGCATTCTGGTAAGATCATTTGTCCGACTTTGATCGGCGCTACAGCCGCCTTTCAATCACGTGTTCCATCAAAGTACCGTGAGAGCAAAACGAGAGCAGCCGCAGAGGTCAGGCGCTGCAGTTGCTCAAATTCGGCTGCGAAAGCCTTGATGACGACACACTTTATTCTCATTGGTCAGATTATGTGACGACAAGCACGACGTGTGCTGCGTGTTTTTTCTTAAAAAACTTCCTGTATGTAATCAATCTTTATATTGAATATCTGATATTCAAACAAAACAATAATGATGAAAATGAAGACTAGGCGATATGGTGAATATATATTCTTATTGTATAAGAGCTAAAGTTTGGAAAGAAAACTGGTCAACCAGAGGCCGTTTTTTAATGGATGTTGTGAGAGGCTTCACTACACTGAATAAACTGCTTATATTTGAAAAATGTCCTATAGCTAACTACAAAACCAAGATACAAATAATAAACGTCATATTGCATTACATAAAAGTAACTCACATTGATATGATCAATAAAAAAGCAAAACGATTGTATAGAATAAACGATAGGGAAACGTTTTTCTTTTCTTTTTTATCTAATGTAGTTTCATTTATTCTTTTTCTTTATTCCTTTTTTTTGTATGTTTGGAATATAGTTTCATCCTCTGTAAGTGTCCGACCTGACGGCCGCCTCTTTACTCCTCCCCCGACTGCAAGCGGCTGCTCTCGCCAGCCGGCGGCAGGCTAGTGTAGTGCATCTCGAACGCACCTAATGGCTGCGTTCAGATACAAGCGGGGGTGGGCGGGGCATGGGGGGTAGGGGGTGTTGTCATAGGTCCCCACCAATGTCCAGAGCAAATCTACGCCCTTGCGCTGGTTAGGTAGGTTTTGATGCTGGTTTTAGCTGGTTTATGCTGGTCCTTTGCTGGTTTATGCTGGTCTTTTGGTTTTTCAACAGGGATGCCTTTGAGGCTTTTAGTCAATAGGGTCTGGCTACAAATGGCAGAGTCAAGAAACGCTAGATGCCATCCTGGCAGGATGCAAAAATGCTCCCGCTTGTCATGAGTTTCTCAGCGAGGATTTCACTCGATATCTGGGGGCATTTAGACTCCTTGTGGGGAAAATCAATGGTAAAGGATTTGGTTTAAGTCTACGCGTTTATCCATTGCGACCTGTAAGCTCATTCAGTAGCTGTGGTCATCAGTATTTTATTTTCCAGGGTTTGCCTTTACATCACGATTTGGTCAGTTACCCGGATACGCAGCCATACTGGTGATACTCGGATGAAAACAACAGCATGGATTGCATGGTTAATGTACCACTAAATATGTTGTTCTGCTAATTTATGCTGTCTAAACCACAGAAAAAATGTGTGAAAGCTGCTAAATCAAATAGAGAAGGACTTAGTGAGGAGGAAAGGGCGCAATAGTTTGACAAACTAAAGTTAATAGGTGGTAAAGATACATACAAGTAGTATTCATTAAGATATTAGCCTAATATTTCACCTACCTGACCGGAAATGATAAGAACAAATGCGAATGTTGTCAAGATTCTTGCCCTGGAAATCCTGGTTCAGTTTGAACCACAAACTGTTCCTCAGACAGTTGTTTGCACTCTTCTCCTTGATTTGTTATAACTTTTGGCAGTACTCCAAACTATACTCCAAATGTTTTTCCTGGTCTGACCGATTAGTACAGCCCAAAACATGACAATAATTGACCATTTTCAGCTTCAGCAGCAATAATCAGGAAAATATGCAAGTTTCCTTCGGTTCAGTGGCATTGTTTACGTTCAGTGCCATCAATATGGCCAGTTGATGATGTGTCGTGAAAACACTCTATTCTGAGTTATGTTGCGCTAAAAATAGCAACAGGTAGTGCCAGTAGCCCATCAGTTAATTATTTCACGTCATTGAAATAATAGCACCCCCAATAGTCAAAAATATGTATAATAATTATGTGGATTTTTTCGTAAATCTTTCATGGGTTTTCTACTGCACATTTCAGTATGACAATCATTTATGTTATATTTAGCCATACAAGTTACATTACCCAGGAATCCTTTTAAAAATTTTAGGATGTAGAATAAAGTGTACAAAAATATGTTAGGCTTGTTCTAACCACAGACCTTACTTTAGGCATTTAAACAAAAACCCATTCAGTAACTTGACTTTAGGACGATGATTTGACTTTAGGATGATGGAACTGGAAATGCTAAAATGCTAACTTGTTTCCAGATTTTTGGCCTACAAAAATATGTAATTCCTGCAGCACTCTATGGCTGCATCCAAAATCTTGAACTTCCTTATACTATATAGCAGCCGAAAAACATTATGTCTGAATTCATAGAATGAATCCAGCAATTCCATTGATGTATGGCTTGTTAGGATAGGAATTATTTGGCCGAGATACAACTATTTGAAAATCTGGAATCTGAGAGTGCAAAAGAATCAAAATATCGAGAAAATCACCTTTAAAGTTGTACAAATTAAGTTCTTAGCACCACAAATTAAGTTTCGATATATTTATAGTACAAAATTTACAACATATCCTTATAGAACATAATCTTTACTGAATACCCTGATGATTTTTGGCATGAAAGAAAAATTGATAATTTTGACCCATACATTGTTTTGTTGGTTATTGCTACAAATTTACCCGTGCTACTTATGACTGGTTTTGTGGTCCAAGGTCACATATTATATAGTAAGTTCTTATTCAAAAGAAGTACCTGTACCACCTAGTGGACACACACCAATTAGTGCAGCTTTTTTCAGAGTGTTGAAAATTGAATTAAATTTTCAGTTCTTTGAATCAAGCAATAAGACAAGCCTTTACCAATCAGGCGTCCATACTGAACATTACAATACCTCCCATTCATTTTTTTTGAATCTCTTCATTCACAATAGTGGTATTGAGCGTTGTTTTCAGCTTCATGCAGAAGCACATATGCTAAACTGACACCTGTGGATATGGATTGCTGATGTGACACAACAGCTGAGTCTACAGTGTTTCAAACTCATCTCCTTCAAGGTCAGATTCCAATTCAAGTAAGCATTGGTCCAGGAAAATTGAGAGCTATAGCATTAAAATTTCTGTAGAGAACGGAACAGGTGTTCATTTAGATTATATTATTTGCTTAGCCAATAAAACCAAGCGTAAATGCTACAGTGCATGACTTATGTAAAACAATACTTACCAGATAAAACAAAAACATAATCAACCATATGACATTTGAATATTTTCAGTTTGATTGTTTTCCCTTTTCATTTGAACAGCAATTAAGCTGTCAGCAGTCTAAATTACAGAGCTGAAAAATTACCGATTGTTTGCGTGTGTGTGTGTGTGTGTGTGTTTGCAGTGTCCACTGTGAGGAGAAATTAATCAAGTGAAAAATGTGAAAAATGGAATCCAGTCACAGATGCCACAGCAGCAGCTGTTACTGTTTCCTCTTAACTAGTGCCAGCTCTGTTAGTCCAAAGTGTGTGTTGTGTGCACATGTGTGAGTGTGTATTTGCACACATAAAACTCCCGAAGTCCAAAGGGTTATGGCTTGCCTTCAGTTATTATCATACTTTTAGCACACGATTCTATTTGATTTCTTGCTCCTTTGTTGGAGGTCACATTCGCTCATCACATTTCTTTCTTTCTCTTATTATTTTTTAAATGTTAACTATGACTTTTTTCCTTGTATTTGTGACTTTTTCTCTTGAAGAGATAGTTCAAGCAAAAATAAAAATTATTTAATTGATTACTCACTCTCATGTCGTTCCAAAGTCGTAAGACTTTCGTTCTTCCTTACACAAATAAAGATATTTTTGATGAAATCCAAGAGCTTTCTGACCCTGCTTAGACAGCAACTGACTGACTTAAACAGTCCATGTGACAGTGGTTCAACCGTGTTATGAAGCAATGAGAAAACTTTTTGTGTGCAAAGAAAACAGAAAATAACAACTGTTTTGCATTTATTTGATCGAAAACACAGTAAAAGTGTTATGTGAAATATTAGTCTGATTTAAAACTGTTGGCTTTTTGAATATATTTTAAAATCGAATTTATTCCTGTGATGACAAAGATGATTTTCAGCAGCCTTAAACCAGTTTTGGCTCTTTTGAACAGAAAGTTCTAAATAATAGTAATAATTAAAGAAGAAGTTCACTTCCAGAACAAAAATTTACAGATAATGTACACAACCGCCTTGTCATCCAAGATGTTCATGTCTTTCTTTCTTCAGGATTTTTCTCCATATAGTGGACTTCAATGGTGCCTCGAGTTTGAACTTCCAAAATGCAGTTTAAATGCGGCTTCAAACAATTCCAAATGCGGGTTGTAAACGATCCCAGCCAAGAAAGAAGGGTCTTATTTAGAGAAATGTTAGTTTTTTTTCTTCTATTACAATTTATATACTTTTTAACCTCAAACACTCGTCTGCTTGTTTTTTTTTAGGGTATGTAAAAAAACTTTGAGGTCTATTGTTTCACTAGATAAGGCTTTTTCCCTGGCTGGGATCGTTTACAAACGCATTTGGGATCATTAGGGCTGCATTTAAACTGCATTTTGAAAGTTCAAAATTCAAGGCACCACAGAAGTCCACTATATGGAGAAAAATCCAGAAATGTTTTCCTCAAAAAACATAATTCTTCACGACTGAAGAAAGAAAGGCATGAACATCTTGGATGACAATGGGGTGAATACATCATCTGTAAATTTTTGTTCTGGAAGTGAACTTCTTTAAAATACAAATCTTTTGCAACATAATTAAAGTCTTTACTACTGTATCACGAGGATCAATTTGATTCATCCTTACTTGGCTATAGTTTAAAGCGTAGAGTTAAAGGAACAGCTTTCTGGACAGAGGCGTAGTTATTTCAACCTTAGTGACCCTCCTCTTGTTAAAAGGTCAAATCTCTGAATATCAATGAACTGCCTCTGTCCAAATTGACCCCTTTAAGAAAAGCCCAAACTAGCATGGAGTCCCATCTGACGCTTCATCACCCTCCCTTGAACTCTTCTGTCCTTTAGAGGACCTTGTTAAGAGACAGATGATTACCATCACTATTGTCATTACTGCCAATGAAAATTTTCAGATTCTGCACTATTTGAAAATCACCAATAAGATGATGAAGCTCAAGATACTCTTCTTCAATTCATGGTGGAGATCATAATCATCATGTTTTATACAAACTCGTGGCGCTCATTCAGCTCAAGATCTCCTGTCATTAAGGCAAAAGAGTGGCAAGCCAGATGCTAAGACATTCTGGCATTCATTTGAATGTTTCCGTTCATATTTCCAGTAAAATTATTATGCTAATAACAACTTGTAATGGAAAAAACTAATAAACCATAAGATACACACAATAGTAGCATTCAGACTGCTTGACGCAATTGTAGGCCTGCACGCGCATGCATAACCGAACACACACATACGTCATTCCTAGTTTGCATGTCATTGTTACAGTCATAAATCCAAGGATTATATTGCTCAAAGCCTCAGACTAGTAAAACAGCTGTTTTGATGTTTAGATAGCGGCACTTTCGTCTGTTTGTGTGAATCATGAATGCCATGGGATTCTCCACTAAGCACAGGACAAGTGGCTCATGAATCTCTTGCATTAGCGTGTCAGTGTACATGTGTGTGCATGTGATCTCCTGCATTTTTGTATTTGCCAATACCTGTATATCTATGCATACACACACGTTTTTGCCATAAGGTTGTAGATTCTGCATTGCTGTAAACCCACAAGCTATTGACCCCATTCCATCTGTCCAGACATTTATCTTCAGGAAACCCACACCCGGGTTTCCTAAAATTAGCCTGATTGTTGAAATCACAACAACCTGCATATCAGACATAGCGGAAGAGTAAAAAAAAAAAAAGGTTGGAATAGCATAATCACTCCTTTTAATAATGCTGCAGTATATAGTATAATAAATATAAAATGTATATATATATATATATATATATATATATATATAAATATATAAATAAAAATGGTTGATTCAAGATTGTTTTTTTATCTGAACAGATTTGGAGAATCTTAGCATTACATCACTTGTTTGCCAATGGATCATTTGCAGTGAATGGGTGCCGTCAGAATGACACTCCAAACAGCTGATTAAAACATCCCAAAAATCCACAATTAATCCACACCACTTCAGTCCATCAGTTAACATGTTGTGGATTGAAAAACTCTATGTTTGTAACAAATAAATCCATCATTAAGGCATTTTAACTTTAAACTGTTGCTTCTGGCCAGAATTCACATTTTTTTTCATTCATATTTTAGTCAGAAGCAACGGTTTGAAATTAAAAACATCTTAATGAAGGGTTTGTTTCTTACAAACACGCAGCTTTTCACTTTACAACACATCTATTGATGGGCTTGAGTCGTGTGGATTACATGTGGTGAGGTCAAAAATTGACTTACACCTTGCAGAACATAAAAAAAAATCATGTTATTGTTTATTTAGTACTGACCTGAATAAGACATTTCACATAAAAGATGTTTACAAAAAGTCCACAAGAGAAAATAACAGCTGGATTCATAAAAAACACCCTGTTCAAAAGTTTACATACACTTGATTCTTAATACTGTGTTGTTACCTGAATGATCCACAGCTGTGTTTTTGTTTTGTTTAGTGATAGTTGTTCATAAGTCCCTTCGGCTCCCACAGATTCTTTGGTTTTTTAGCATTTTTGTGCATTTGAACCCTTTCTAACAATGAGTGTAAGATTTTGAGATCCATCTTTTCACACTGAGGACAACTGAGGGACTCATATGCAACTATTACAGCAGATTCAAACGCTCACTGATGCTTCAGAAGGAAACACGATGCATTAAGAGCTGGGGGGTGAAAACTTTTGATTTTGAAGATCAGGGTAAATTGAACTGATTATGTCTTCTGGGAAACGAGTAAGTATCTTGTGTAGCTTCTGAAAGAAAGTACTAAATGAAAGAAAACATGATATTTAATCAAAATAAGAAAAATGTACACATCTTCATTCTGTTCAAAAGTTTTCACCCTTGGCTCTTAATGCATAGCTTTTCCATCTGAAGGAACAGCGAGTGTTTGAACCTATTCCTTATGTTAAGATATATATTTATTGCAATAACTGGATATCACTTACTGAATTAAACATGCACTAAGCAAGTTTGTTTTGCCAAAAAGACTATATAAAATACACTGCACAGTATTCTGTAAGTAATAAGCTAACGTTCCTTTCTGAACATACCCTGTGACATGGAAAGACAAAGAGCAGGAAACAAAGAACATTTGTTAAGTTTGATATTGCTCATAGCATTTTCTCCTAATTGTCTCCAGTTGTGTCCTTGCGCTGGGTAAGAGGAAAGAGGACAGTCATGGACCACTGCAGGGGAACACATGTTTTGTGTTGTTCATGTGGATTTGAGTGAACTAATCTCGCCCACTAAATGCTCTCGCTGTTCTCGTGGGGAATAAAACTATTTCTAAACAGTTTAAATCAACAAGGACGTCTAAAATCAAAACCATGAGCGAGTGCCAATCATAAAAATCTATATTGCAAAAGACGGGTGAAAATGTCTCTGACTTCATTTCTTGCAACTGTGACATCTCGCAATGCGACTTTGTATTTCAACAGTTCTGACTAAAAACTTACTTGTTATCTCTCAGTAATCTGTTTTACTTCTCACTCTGAGGCGTAAACAGTAGTTTGTGGACTTTTAAGCTTATAATTCCTCCAATAAGTTTCTGGTAGCACACTCTGTTCATCATTCAGGTGCCCGACCTTATAAACAGTTTAATGTCTTCTCAGTCTCAAACACTAATTATGTCTTTAAAAATGATGTCTGAGTTTTGACAGTGTTTTTCACGCTAGAGTTATGACACAGCCCGGCTGGCGTGTCACAGCCTGCCAGTACTTCAACATTAACCAAACTTTTTTTTTTTTTGGACTGCACTTGAGACTGTGTTTTGTTTTGAAGAAAGGGGAAGCAGGTGTTCTCTTTGTGTAAATGGGCGGCAGATTTTGCCCTTAGTAAAGATTTCCTCTGTTTGTAGTTGATGTTATATCCAAATGATGCTCTTTTTTGGAAACACAATGAAGACAACACCCGCTCAGCACGAATGGCAAATCATTTCTCATCCGTTACAATGCTTTCATGGCTACGCTGACATGAGGAACAAAACACGTCCTGGAGGTTTTAACTTTGTGGTTGTTGATTTTGGGAGAGGCAGGTCGGTGGGTAGGAGGCTCTACTGAAAGGAAAGGAAATCAAGTCATGTGTTATGTTTGCTTGTAGAACTGTACACACTGTGTCTCTCAGCACTTTACTCTTTTAATCTATGATATTATATGGACATTATGATAATGATAGGTAATAATATGCTATTAAAAACATTTTCCTTTGGGAGCGTTGTTGACCTCTGTTTCACACATCTTTGACATGTTAACCCTTTGGAAACATGCATACTGTTCAAAGCATATTAAATAAACATATGCAAAAGCATATTACACCAAATCACACACACCTAATAATAATGTAAAAGAAAGCAGATACTTGCATGTTTCCCAGAAGAAAAATTAAGTACAGTTTACCCTGGACAGTTTATTCAAAAGGTTTTCAACCCCCGGCTCTTAATGCATAGTGTTTCCTTCGGGAGCGTCAGTGAATGTTTGAACCTTTTTTAATGGTTGTGTTTGAGTCCCACAATTGTCCTCAGTGTGAAAAGATGGATCTCAAAACCATACAGTCACTGGTGGAAAGGGTTCAAATATGCAAAAGATGCTGAAAAAAAGGATTTTTCTGCAGAACAGTGCTCAGTTTAACTGTTCAGGACAAACAAGAGACTAAAAACTAAACAAAAACAAAGCAGTCATATAACCAAACTTTTGAAAAGGGTTATTTTAATAATTTCAGCTATTTTTGTGTCTTGTGGACTGTATGTAAACATCTTTTATGTAACATACAGATCTGGCC
>NC_133375.1:14666576-14747590 GCF_049309525.1 Garra rufa
CAGGTCCTGACTGGAAAACAGGTGCTGAAGGGCCTGTGGTGATGAGTGTACGGGCGTCTTCAAAAAAGATCTGATCAAAGAGAGCCAACCCTGCCTGCAGTCAGTCAGCCTACAGATTTATGTTAGCATGTCAGCACACTTAGCGCACAACTAAGACCAGCAGCACAACATCGTAGGATACCTGACCTTATCATAATGTGTTTCTGAGGAACAAAGATTACGTTCATGCGAAATTACAAGATAAAGGCCTGTTCACTATAAACAGTTTATGAAAAGGTGTATTACTTTTTTTCACTCTTTTTGAGGCAACATAAATCAACTTTTTATCTCACCTTTCTGAGTTTATATCTGACAATTCATACTTTTTTTCCTCAGAACTATGAGATATAAACTGGCAATTGTGAGATGTTAACTTGCAATTCTCAGAAGTCTGAATAGTGAGATAAAAAGCCAGTCACTTTTATTGATTGACTGATTTATTATTATTTTCTTTTATTCTGTAAACTTAATATACTTTTATTCATTGCTATTATAAAACAGGCATACTACTGATAAAGTACTATCATAATGTACATCTTTAAAGGGATAGTTCACCCAAAATGTACCATTTTTGAACATTTTACTCACCCTCAAGCCATCCTAGGTGTATATGACTTTCTTCTTTCAGACAAATATAATCAGAGTTATATTTGAAAAATGTCCTGTCTCTTCTAAGCTTTATAATGGCAGTGAATGGGTGCTGAGATTTTGAAGTTCAATAAAATGCTTCCATCCATCATAAAAAGTACTCCAAATGGCTCTGGTGGGTTAATAAAGGCCTTTTAAAGGGAATCGATGCATTTGTGTAAGAACAATTTACATATTTAAAACTATAAACTGTAATCTCTAGCTTCTGCTAACTGTCTCACGTATGTTCATGAGAGAGTGGTTTTCCAGGGGATGATGTAGGATGTAGGCAAATCCTGCAATGAATGTGGAAGTGACGAATAAGGAAGTGCAGAGGAGAGATCAAAACACAACACTGGTCACGAAGTACAAAACAAAGATTTGTAAACAAAAATGTTGGAGGATTTGGATATAAGCCAAGAGGAGACTTCCTTTGCTGTAAACAAAACTTGATTCTTGCAAGACTAGCATATTCTCATCGGAGCTTAGGCTACGTCTACTTCATCTGTTGGAACGCCACTCAGTTAGCAGAGGCTAAAGATTATGGTTTATAAAGTTTTAAATATGGATATTTTTCTTACACAAATGTTTCGATTCACTTCAGAAGAACTTTACTAACCACCTGAGTTGTGTGGAGTGTTTTTAATGATGGATGGATGCACTTTATTGGACTTCAAAATCTCAACAGCCATTTGCGCCCATCATAAAGCTTAGAAGATCCACAACATTTTTTAATAAATCTCAGATTATATTCGTCTATATTCGTAATTTTAATTTTTGGGTGAACTATGCCTTTAAATACTTTAAATAATGTTGTTATATGAACAACTAGTCAGCAACAGTGATTCAAGTCTCATAGTTAGCTGTAAGCATTAACCTATATTTGATTCACCAAAAATGATGAATTAGTTTAAGAATCAAACACTAATCATGCATTTTGATGCTGACCACTAAGCTATTGTCTTTGATGACTATGCAGAGATTTGATTCACTTTTAAAAGCAGGCTTTTTGAGTTTTTGAATCAGCACTACACTAGTCTGTATATATTTTTAGACTTAAGAAAATAAAGACTTAAAAATAAAGGTTCTGAATTGGCATCGATGGTTCCATGAAGAACACTCAACATCCATGGAATCTTTCAAATGCAGAAAAGGTTCTTTATAGTCGAAAAAGGTTTTTTAGATGTTCTTCAAAATGGTTCTTTCAAGAACTGTTCGCTAAAAGGTTCTTTGGGAAACCAAAAAACGGTTCTTCTATGGGAACACCCTTTTGGAACCTTGTTGAGGTATTGAGAAAGTGAAGAGTATTTTAAAACGGCATTCTGCCTGCATCAGTGGACAAAAACATGCGAGAATCGAACCAAACATCATTCAATTGCAATTTTTTGTAAAATTATACCTGATTCGACCCTTTTCACAGACTGTGTTGACATTTTTCCACAATTAACTTTGTAAATCTATATATCAAAGTGCTTTATTTTTTCTGAAGGACATTTTTTCTGACCTGAATAAGATATTTCACATACTGTGGAAGACGTTTACATTAGTTCACAAGAGAAAATAAAACTTGAATTTATAAAAATGACCCTGTTCAAAAGTTTACATACTCCTAATTCTTAATACTGTGTTTGTTTAGTGATAGTTATTCATGAGTTCCTTGTTTGTCCTTCAGAAAAAATCCTTCAGGTCCCACAAATTCTTTGGTTTTTCAGCATTTTTGCGTATTTAAACCCTTTCCAACAATGACTGTATGATTTTGAGATCCATCTTTTTACACGGAGGACAACTGAGGGACTCATATGCAACTATTACAGAAGATTCAAATGCTCACAGATGGTTCAGAAGGAAACATAATGCATTAAGTGTCAGGAGTGTAAACTTTTAAACAGAATTAGAATGTGTACATGTTTCTTATTTTGCCTATTTTTAAAAATCCATCTTTTTTTGATTCACTTTAAAAAGCAGGCTTTTTGAGTTTTTGATTCACCACTACACATGTCTAGTCTGTATATTTTCAGGCTGTAAAGACTTAAAAATAAAGGTTCTTAATTGGCATCGATGGTTCCATGAAGAACCCTAACCATCCATGGAACCTTTCAAATGCAGAAAAGGTTCTTTATAGTTGAAAATGGTTCTTTAGATGTTTAAAATGTTCTTCAAAATGGTTATTTTAAGAACTGTTTACTGAAAGGTTCTTTGGGGAACCAAAAAACGGTTCTTCTACGGGAACACCCTTTTGGAACCTTGTTGAGGTATTGAGAAAGTGAAGAGTATTTTAGAACTGCATTCTGCCTGCATCAGCAGACAAAAACATGCGAGAATCGAACCAAACATCATTCACTTGCAATTTTTTGTAAAATTATACCCAAATGGACCCTTTTCACAGACTGTGTTGACATTTTTCCACAATTAACTTTGTAAATCTTTAAATCAAAGTGCTTTATCATTTTTCCATTTTTTAAGTATATTTATAACACTATACATTGTTACTTCTGCATATTATGGAAAACTATGAGAACAAAAAGTCTACAGAACACCAAAAGATATTTGTTACAGTTTTTAATCACCACTACAAACGTTTACTTCTGAAACCCTGAAAATGTGAACGTGAGTCCATAAAAATTCTGAATAAGAACAATGTTGCGTTTCCCAACCCAATTCATTAAATTACTATAATTGTGTACAATAAGCAAAAGCAAAATAAGTAATATGTATGGGTTTATCGTTGATGCCTCAGAATCTATGAAATGAATGTTTACCATCTGAACAGAGCAAGCACACACCTAGATAAAGCTGTCCTGTTAGGACACTGGCAAGAAAGAAGCCCTTTCAGATGTGGAGAGCACTGGATGTGGCATTAAAACGAAACGGGCCGCTGTCCTTTACACTTCAGCTCTTACCCTACTTCAAAAACACACTCCATCTTCACATGGTGAACCCACCTTTAAGTCGCAACTACAGAAAAAGCAGGTAAGGAAGAAAAAAGGGAAAAGAAAAAAGTGAGATAGTCTTTAGAAGAAGGTGGAGTGGTAACTGTCATTGATATTTACAGTTCGACTCACACACCCCAGGGCCCAGAGTCCAGGTGGCCCTTAAACAGCCTGGTGTGTACACAAGTATGTGTGTGTGTGTGTGTGTGTGTGTGTTTGAGAGAGAAAGACGAGGTGGTGTGACAGAGTACAACAGAAGTGTGTGTGTGTGTGTGTGTGTGTGTGTGTGTGTGTGTGTGTCAAACGAGGCCTCTCTGATTCATGTGCCTGAATTTTGAAACACTACAAGGACTTTGTAGAGACTTGAATACCCCCTGGGCAAAGTACAGAACACACACTTCACTCAATCCTTCTCATCAGATCAGACCTGTTTTAGATCTTTTTCACACACACACACACACACACACACACACACACACACACTTTCGCACACACGCTGCACTTGACACCTAAAGTGAGCTTTTAAAGGGCAGAGAAATTGTCCAAACATACCATAATCTTTTAATGACCGAAAGTGTAATGTATGACGACCTAATAAATCTTTGCCATTCGACACTCGCTGTTTGTTGTATTTGGGTTTAGCGCGCTTTGATATTTTAAACAAAAACTACATGGAAATATTTTGTTTGATTCACCGCCACAGTTAATACACCGTAAAAAGTTTTCACCAGATTCAACTTAAAAACCTAAGTTCAGCAGCTGCTGATTTTAAGTTAAGCTTAAAACTACTAGTCATTTTAACTTATTACAATAAAAATGAGTTGATATAACTTGTGAGTTTAAATGACTTAAGTTGATTTAACTTAAAATCTCAAGGCAGCTGCTGAATTCAAGTTTTTAAGTTGAAACTGGTGAAAACTTTTTACAGTGTACTTGGATATATATGTATTTCATTACGTCTTTAAAGAAGGTATGGTTTACAGTAATTATTTGAAATGGGTTAGCAAAACAGTTTCTATTTGTGCGTTTCCTGTATGAACATTTTTAGATCAAAGTCGACACAAAGTTGAACTTAAAATGCCAAATGAAATACTCAGAGTGAATTTATTTATAAAACAAGCACATTAAGTATGATCAAAAGACACCTGATGGTGCATCTGGTTGTGTGCATTTCTAGAAGAGATAAACTGCCTTTTACAAACGAAGTAAGGTGATCATTTCATAAGTGTTTGATTTTTTTCCTAACACAAATAATTTCAAACCAAATCAAAAACATGCATCAGGAAAAACAGAAGCTTATAGGACATGACAGGGCATGCAAAGAGAGAAATTTCCTTTCCTTTTTTGTTGCATGTTATAGTTTTCATCTAGCCGTGCAACGCCTGAAGGTCAGCCTCACCTGTCTACACAAATGTGCTCTATGGATTCAAACTAATGACAGATGTCATTAGATTACCAAAGGGCGTAATGTTAAAATATACTTCTGTATTCTCTAGACAGACAACCTTAAGGCTTTGCGTGTGTTCTGAACTCAAGTTTCTCAGGTCAATCCAGTATTAAAGTATTAACACCATAAAATTACGAATACACTGGTATTGATGTGCTAAGGAGGCACAACAAAGAGATTCAAACTCCTTAGATAGATAGATGACAGATAGATGCAGTTTCAAAAAATCAGCATTAAGTTTAAAAAGATTTGAGCACAGAGAAGATTCATATGCGATAACAGAGTTCTTTAGCGATCTACTCTGCAACGGTGAAAAAGGCACTTTTAAATCAAAGGCACCACTTCAAAAATGACCCAATTTGATGTTACAAATAAAACCGAGAAAAAAGCCAAACCTGGAGACCAAAACAAAACAAACTTTAAAGCCTCTGCTTCAGTATTGTTTATCAATGAAACATGGAAGTGAATAGATTAATTTTAATAAGATAGGAATATGAAAGCCAGGGCGTTTTAAAAAGAGAAAAGGTCCTAAATTACACCTTTCTTCAAAACCTTTGATGTCATTAAAGTTTATATATATTTACGGTTGAAGTCAAAGTTTACAGAATCTGCAAAATGTTAATTATTTTAGCAAAATAAGAGGGATCATACAAAATGCATGTTATTTTTTTATTAGCACTGACCTGAATAAGATATTCCACATACTGTGAAAGACTTTACATTACTTTACATGCAACTATTACAGAAGATTCAAATGCACACTGTTGCTTCAGAAGGAAACACGGTGCATTAAGAGTCAGGAGTGTAAACTTTTAAACAGAATTAGAATGTGTACATTTTTCTTATTTTGCCTATTAAAAAATCTTTTTTTCATTTAGTACTGACCTACAGAAGATGACACTTAAGTTAAATAAGTTACATTTACTCTGATCTTTTCACTCTTAATGCATATTTTTTTCTTCTGGAGCATCAGTGAATGTTTTAACCTTCTGTAATAGTTGCATATGAGTCCCTCAGTTGTCCTCAGTGTGAAAAGATGGATCTCAAAGTCATACAGCGATTGTTGGAAAGTGTTCAAATACACAAAAATGCTGAAAAACCAAAGAATTTTTCTGAAGAACAGCAGGCAGTTTAAATGTTCAGGACAAACAAGGGACTCATGAACAATTATCACTAAACACAAAAAAATAAACACAGCTGTGGATCATTCAGGTAACAACACAGTATTAAGAATCAAGTGTTTGTAAACTTTTGAACAGGTTCATTTTTATAAATTAAATTATGTGAAATATCTTATTCAGGTCAGTACTAATTAAAAAAATCACACACATTTTGTATGATCTCTCTTATTTTGGTAAAATAATTAACATTTTGCAGATTCTGCAAGGTGTATGTAAACTTTTGACTTCAACTGTATATATATATGTATATATATATATATTGGTAATCTACTTATTTCTCAAGCTCTTGTGGGAATCACAGGTCTGAATGTTCTAACCATGCTCACAAACATAAAATCCAAGGCCCAAAGTACATCAAACACGAAGCTGAGGCCCTTATTATTTTTTGCAAAAGAATTACGAACATAGCAAGATTATCACAACTGAAGAATACACGCTGCTCATCCTTCAAAATTTTAATCCGGGTTCCTATTTCTGCAACTTTAAAGGAATAATTCACCCAAAAATGTATTTTGTCTATTCCAAGCCTGTACAACATTTCTTTATTCTGACACAAAAAAAAGATATTTTGAACATTTCTTAGTATGTTTTTTTCATATAGTGAAAGTCTGGGTTTAGTATTGTCGCACAGGGTTGGAAAGGCAGGTTTTGAGTTTTTTATCTTAGGGATGTTAAGGCTGATAAGCAATATCAGTGGAGTCTCTCTAGTGAATTCCAGCAGACGCATCTCTAAAATTAAATCAAAAAGTGACACACTGTCTTACCTCATTAGAGGAAAACTTTTCAAACTCAACACAAATAATAAAAGCGTTTGATTTTTCGTTTCAAACATTTAAAACTAAAATGTTTTATTTATTCTTATAAAATATGAACCTTTAGAAATATACACAAATGTACGTAGGGCATTAAAAAGAGCTTGGTATAACAAAACAAACCAGAGGGCATGAACTGACTGTACAAAACAAGTCAAATAACAAGTTTCTCTCTTTGTGTTGGCAATATTTAGTGCTTAAAGATTTACTTTGTTCCATGAAAAGGCCTAAAAATAGGCGGTTCATTCTCTGCCGAGGCCTTATTGAGCAGCTGCACTCCAATGTCAATGCAGTTGTGTATGACACGGCCTTCATTTCCATAGAAAAGCCACACGACTATGCCACGGAGGAGCCGCTTTTCCCCGAGCCATTCACACCCATTGTTTGTCGAGTCCTTTCATTGTCTTTAATCACAGCCCTACAGTATCAGAGTCCCTTTCTCTCTGTCACTAAGGGAAACAACTATTGCACATGACATGATACAGGCATCCCAATGACAGCTCCCTTTTTCTTTGTTTCACAAAACTGTTCCCAAAGTATGCAAAGTTTCAGATGTAGCACAAGCACTAAGAACTAAAAAAACCTGTTGGGGATGTTGCATCTGAAGTTTGCATAAAATAAATACAAGCACTGTTGTGTCCTTAGCTGGCTTGTCTCTTTAGAAAGCAGTTTGTCTGAAGTCCAGCATTTCTTGGCCATATGTGTGTGTAGAGGCCCAGCTCATACACAGGTTGCAGGAGGACCTGCCGGTTCATACTTGGTTTTATGTCCTTTCAGTGCCGGATGAGGCTTGAGGTAAGGTCCGCTTCCTGTGAAAACACATGCAGCCTTCCTCCTCGTCTTCTTTTTAAGTTTGCGGCTGAAAACGTTCTGCCACGACTGCAACGTTTTGGAAGTCCAGATCCACATGCCGCTGGTGATGCCCACCACCAGCAACATAAAAATCTTAACCATGAAGATCTCCACGGCCGGGATGGAGCTCTTCATCACACACTCCTCACCGCTCTTACTGTCCTCGGTGCACTTCTGTTGTCCTGCTAGAATCTTCCAATAATCCATGTTGAGACGCTCGTAAAAATAGCAGGCGATGACGCAAGTGGCGGGGACTGTGTAAAGCACAGAGAAGACGCCGATCCTAACCATTAGCTTCTCCAGCTTATCCGTATTCTCTCCTTCAGTCTTCATGACCTTACGGATGTGAAAGAGAGCCACAAACCCTGAGAGCAGAAAGGAAGTGCCAATAATGAGGTAGCAAGAGAGAGGAATGAGAACAAAACCTGTTAAGGCTTTGACATCCATGCTGCCCACATAGCAGACCCCCGTGAGCTCGTCTCCCGCTACCTTCCTCATAACCAGGATCATGATGGTCTTAATAGCTGGTATGGCCCATGCGGCTAAATGGAAGTAGCTGCTGTTGGCTTCGATGGCCTCATGGCCCCACTTTTTCCCAGCTGCGAGGAACCATGTGAGAGTAAGAATGACCCACCAGAGGGAACTAGCCATTCCGAAGTAGTACAGAATGAGGAAGACTATAGTGCAGCCGGTGCTTTCCAAGCCTTCCTGGATGATGTACTGAACGCCACTGTCACGGTCACAGGCCACGTTTTCTACTCCTACGAAAAGTCTTATAAGAAAACCCACGGAGTAAACACAGTAAGACATAGACAAGAAAATGATGGGTCGCTCGGGGTACTTGAAACGCTGTGGATCGATGAGGAAGGTGAGGACGGTAAAGGCACTGGAGATGAAGCACAGAATGGACCAGATGGCAATCCACACCATGGAGAAGCGCTTGTCGCCCTGGCTCCAGTATACGTCGACGCTTGAGTAACACTTGGGAGCGCAGGACTCGCTCTTCTGAACGTAATGAAACTTTCCAGGGTTGCTGCATGTGGTTTTACCAACCCTTTCCTTAATTGGCAGTTCTTGGCTGTTACCTGGCCGAGGGGGTCGGGAGTCTGGCGGCTGAGTGTGGGAGCCTTTCGGAGGCTCGTCTGTGCCGTTGTTGGGTGCCTCCATGCAGAGGTAATTGGGATCGTTCTTATTTGGCAGTCTGGAACAGTCCAGCGATGCAGGCCAGTGGAAGTTAAACTGCTCCATGATGGGAGAACACTTCTGCCTCGCCTGCTCACACATTACTCGGCATGCTGGGATGGGTGTGGATACCTGCTCCGTGCACATGGGAGCGTAAAGCGAGCACAAGAAAAACTTCAAATGACTGTGGCAGCCGAATTCAATCAGCGGAGCAAACTCGTGCAGCTTTATGGCTGCTTCACTTTGATCTTCGTGTCCCATTAAGTTCGGCATAACTGTTAAGTTGTAGCCAATGTCCTTACAGAGTGGAATGGCGATCTCCTGGCATCTTCCTTCCCCTGGCCGGTCCGGGTCTATCGAACTGATAGCGGAACAAAACCCAGACATGCACAGCAGCACAAGGCTGAGTCCAAAAGTGTGAGCAAACATTGTCTTTTAATACTTATTCATGTAGCAGGGATTGTCTTTCAGAAAAGCTTTGTATATTTATTAGTAAAGTTGCTTCATTGTCTCTTTATAATTGTAGCTGCTTCACTAAAAAAAGTTATTGTATCCCAAAAAATAAGAGAGGTGAGGATGAATTAGTCAAAATGAAAAGTTGAGTCAGTAACTCAGATTCCAAACAATCTGTTCAGTTTGATATAAAAAGTCTGTAACAGATAAGTTTTAGAAAGCTTTAACCATACAGATGTGTTCACTTTCCAGTGCACAGATGATAATTCCTTCTTCTCAAGCTCTAATGGTCCTCTCCTGTGAGATAATGTTGACGGTCTGTTTCCCTCACGAAAGTACACTTACTTTTCAAGTCGCTTTCGCGTTACTTTCCACATTCATCCTCCGCAAAGTGTATCCAAACTGAGCAATCTGAAGGCACGGCGTCGTTTTATCGCAGTCATCTGAAAATGAATGAATGAATCCGCTCGGTAAACGTGTGATATTCACTTCAGCTGGTTTCCAGACACTCCGCTTCTCCGTCAAGAGTTGTTCGCTGCGTCGCGGGCTGTCTGTGTCTGAGCTCCTCCGCCACCGTCCTGAACTAACCTGCCAAAAGATCCGCCTTCAAAGACAGCTGCTTTACATAAGAAAGCCCAAACTGACACACTGATTATCCTTAAACCGTGCGGAACTGGCGGTGTAGACCTCAAATCCTCGTCACCATTTTACCACAAGATCACAGTAAATTACTCACTGGCCATTTGTTGTTGTTGTTGTTGTTTTGTTCCCCCCTGACGAAATCCCTCTCTGATGATTTACGATACACTTTTCGACGCAAGTCAGCGAGAAATCTCTCGCCGCGGACGACCAAAAGGATTCAGTGGCTTTCCAGTCGAGATGTGTCCCTTTCTCTCTACAACTGACGATTTTCACGCTCCGACCATTGTGGGAATAGAGAGTGTAGAGAAAGGAGAGTTTTTATTCCTTGAAATTCCCCTCTCTTTTTATTGTTGACTGAACTAGAACTGATGGCTGAAGTATATGTGATCTTTACTCTCACCCCACGCATCTGAATGACAAAAAGTGAAACCATGTGGCTTTTGAGATATGTTATTAATTAATAAAGCGAAATGTCATAGTTTATGATCAAACATATTTGACACTTTCACTTTCATTAAAGTGATTGTTGACATTTATTTACATACATAGACATGTTCATTTATGACGGAACTTTCTACGGAGTTAATTTTAGAATGGTAGTGTTTAATTTATGAGTAAAATGAGGTCTATGGTAAATATCAGACACCTAAACACCACATAAACATGTATGTAAATCTTTAAACACTGTTACTTTTTAACATTAACTATGTAGATTTGCTTTTCAAAGACAACAAAGACAAGCACAAATTTCACATCCTTGCTGGCAAATTAAGTGCTTTTAAAAACACAATTTTTAAAATTCACATTTTAGTTATGACTATGCAATTTACAGTTGAAGTCAAAAGTTTACATACGCCTTGCAGAATATTCAAAATGTTCATTCATTTTACCAAAATGAGAGGGATCATACAAAATGCATGCTTTTTTATTTTAGTACAGATCTGAATAAGATATTTCACATAAAAGACGTTTACATATAGTCCACGAAAGAAAATAATAGTTTAATTGAAAAAAATCACCCTGTTCAAAAGTTTACATACGCTTGATTCTAAATACTGTGTTGTTACCTGCTTTTTTATTTAGTGGTAGTTGTTTATGAGTCCCTTGTTTGTCCTGAACAGTTAAACCGCCTGCTGTTCTTAAGAAAAATTCTTCAGGTCCCACAAATTCTTTGATGTTTTTGTGTATTTTAACCCTTTCCAACAATGTCTGTATGATTTAGAGATCCATCTTTTCACACTGAGGACAACTGAGGGACTCATAGGGGGTGAAAACCTTTTGAATTTGAAGATTAGGGTATATTTCACTTATTTTGTCGTTTGGGAAACATGTATGTACCTTTTGTAGCTTCTGAAGGGCAGTACTAAATAAAGAACAAAAACATATTTAGGCAAAATAAGAAAAATTTACCCATCTTCATTCTGTTAAAAAGTACACACCTGGCTCTTAATGCAAAGTGTTTCCTTCTGAAGCATCAGTGAATGTCTGAGCCTGTTGTAATAGTTGCAGATGAGTCCCTCAGTTGTCCTCAGTGTGAAAAGATGGATCTCAAAATCATACAGTCATTGTTGGAAAGGGTTCAAATACACAAAAATGAAAAACCAAAGAATTTGTTGGAGCTCAAGGATTTTTCTGAAGAACAGAGGGCAGTTTAACTCCAGGAAAAACAAGGGACTCAGGAACAACTATCACTAAAAAAAAAAACATCCGTGGATCATTCAGGTAACAACACAGTATTAAGAATCAAGCATTTGTAAACTCTTGAACAGGGTCATTTTTTTTTATAAAACTATTTAACTATTAACTATTATTTTCTCTTGTAGGCTATATGTAAATGTATTTTATGTAAAAAAAATCTCATTCAGGTCAGTACTAAATAAAAAATAACATGCATTTTGTATGACATCTCTTATTTTGTAAAATAATTAACATTTTGCAGATTCTGCAAGGTGCACATAAACTTTTGACTTCAACTGTGTGTTAGAACAAAATGAAAGTCTCTTACAGGAATGTTAACCACAGACCTCATTTTACTCATAAATCAAAAGACATGTTTGCTCTTCCTGGACAGTGGACTGCCTCTTTCTTCAAACATAAAAAGAACATTTAAAAAAAAATGTATTATGTAAGTTCCAAAGTGTCATTTTTCTGGTCACAAATGAACAATCGCTCCAGTGCTCAAATAACAAAGACTGCCTTGTGCCAGAAATCACATTAATTCATACGTTTGGTACACAACACTGAGTGCTTTTATAAATCCGCTGCCATTTCAATGCTTTAAATGAACATGTAAAATTCTATTCTCAACATGCATGTGCAGAACAAGTGGCCTTGTAAGCAGATGTGGGTGTTCAATGACATAAAAGACATTCTTAACATGTGCTATTGCAGTTTCCATTCTTCACCCTCTGCTCTCAATCGTAAATACTTGCATGAGTACAGGATAAAAATGCCTTAAGGATGAATTCTGAGACAAAGAGCTTTTCAGTCTTGTTTTAGTGGATTCATCTTCGACTCATGCTGGTCCTAAGGGCTGGCAAGCCAGGGCCTTGTCTTAGCCTATCTCTCAGGGCTGTATCTATGGCACACTCCTTAAGGGCATCTATGCATGCCAACTTTCACAGCACACTGCATTAAAGTACTGGTATTGTGGAGGTGATGTCAGAGTTCAACTGTAAGCAGGGATGAGGGTTAATGCTCTGCTACCTGTTTTCAGAAAAACACTCAAGAGTGTTAATAAAAAAGATGTGTACTTCATGTTACAGCTACATCACATGGTGAAAGTGTCTTTACATGAGCTAGCTGTAAGTCTCATGTGGCAGCTATGAAGAAGGCACAGAGGGCCTCATGGAGCAAAAGACACCAGATAGCTTAGTGCTCTCTCATGTTACCTAGTAAAACCATGATTTATCTGTGCAACACCTGACGACCGTGGTTTTCTGGAGATCTTTGTCAGACCACTCTAAGAGCTTTTTTATGACAGCTTGTAAAGTGCTTTTCAACGTATTTGAGAATTGAAACTAAGCCAGTCTAAAGTTGTGAGAGACAGTTTACAAGACTGAGATGGTCTCAGGCACTTGACTTTAAACACTACCGAAACCCCTCTGCGATGTTAACAAACTCAATATAATATACTTGAAGCGATACTGAGCACTGCTTTTTTCTCCAAATTTGTCATCTTGTTCAGTTATTTAAATTAAATTGGTTCAAACGATTCTCAAAATTTGGTATTGCAGTACTGTATTCAAAATTACTCATCTTTTTCCTCATTTGCAAGTTGTTTTGGTTAAATCAGCATATTATACAACCTGATAACTCAAGAAAACACATTTACATATGATTTCGCAATAGTTTTTGTTTCATATAGAAGACAGTCTGTCAAACAGGTTTTGTTTAAAAAGTTTATGACATTCACCTTCTTCAGCTTAAACAGCAGAGCATTACACTACACTGTAAAAAATTCTAATTCACCTAATTCAATTTAAGTTTTATTTAAGTTGCTGCCTCAAATTTTTACATCTGGTAAATTATTTTGATGAAATCAAGTTATGGAAAAACATGTTGCCATGACATATCATAACTAATGTCATGGCTTCCCTAGTAAGAAAGTATTAGATTTAAAATGCATTTATTTTATACTAAGTATAGTTCAAGTCTGTTTACCAAAATATCGCTTGAGACTTACTAATATAAAAATTGTAAATAAACTTTATTTGGAGTACTACTTGTGCACAATGCACATTTCTTAATATTAAGCCTAAAATATGTTTTAATGTCACTATTGATGAGGATTGTATAATCTTTAAATAATATCTGTCTTCAAATGCAAAATATTTAAAGTTCAACTAAAGTATCCTTGCAATAGTTCCACTTTAGCACAATCAAATATGCTATATATTTTTATTAAAGAAGTTTACAGATTTAAAATTTACAGATAATGTCACCTCCTTGTCATCCAAGATGTTTATGTTTTCTTTCTTCAGTCATAAAAAAAATTATATTTTTTGAGGAAAACATTACAGGATTTTTCTACTGGACTTCTATGGTGCCCCCAAGTTTGAACTTCCAAAATGCAGTTTAAATGCAGCTTCAAACGATCCCAAAAGCAGCTGTAAACAATCCCAGCCGAGGAAAAAGAGTCTTATCTATCGAATCTATCTATCTATCTATCGGTTATTTATTTATTTTTTTTAAATTACAATTTATATACCTTTTAACCTCAAATGCTCGTCTTGTCTCTCTCTGTGATGTGCATGAGTAGTCTATCCATCTCTGGTTCAAAACAGTTAGGGTGTGTCGAAAAACTCCCATCTTATTTTCTCCCTCAACTTCAAAAATCATTTCAAAATCATCCTACAGTCGTGGCCAAAACTTTTGAGAATTACATAAATATTGGAAATTGGAAAAGTTACTGCTTAAGTTTTTATAATAGCAATTTGCATATACTCCAGAATGTTATGAAGAGTGATCAGATGAATTGCACAGTCCTTCTTTGCCATGAAAATTAACTTAATCCCGAAAAAAAACTTTCCACTGCATTGTTAAGAAGGCTTCAGGGCGTCCAAAAAAGTCCAGCAAACGCCAGGATCGTCTCCTAAAGAGGATTCAGCAGCAGGATCGGAGTGCCACCAGTGCAGAGCTTGCTCAGGAATGGCAGCAGGCAGGTGTGAGCGCATCTGCACACACAGTGAGGACAAGACTTTTGGAAGATGGCCTGGTGTCAAGAAGGGCAGCAAAGAAGCCACTTCTCTCCAAAAAAACATCAGGGACAGATTGATCTTCTGCAAAAAGTATGGCGAATGGACTGCTGAGGACTGGGGCAAAGCCATATTCTCCGATGAAGCCTCTTTCCGATTGTTTGGGGCATCTGGAAAAAGGCTTGTCCGGAGAAGAAAAGGTGAGCGCTACCATCAGTCCTGTGTCATGCCAACAGTAAAGCATCCTGAGACCATTCATGTGTGGGGTTGCTTCTCATCCAAGGGAGTGGGCTCACTCACAATTTTTCCCAAAAACACAGCCATGAATAAAGAATGGTACCTAAACACCCTCCAACAGCAACTTCTTCCAACAACAGTTTGGTGAAGAACTATGCATTTTCCAGCACGATGGAGCACCGTGCCATAAGGCAAAAGTGATAACTAAGTGGCTCGGGGACCAAAACGTTGAAATTTGGGTCCATGGCCTGGAAACTCCTCAGATCTTAATCCCATTGAGAACTTGTGGTCAATCCTCAAGAGGCGGGTGGACAAACAAAAACCCACTAATTCTGACAAACTCCAAGAAGTGATTATGAAAGAATGGGTTGCTATCAGTCAGGATTTGGCCCAGAAGTTGATTGAGAGCATGCCCAGTCCAATTGCAGAGGTCCTGAAAAAGAAGGGCCAACATTGCAAATACTGACTCTTTGCATAAATGTCATGTAATTGTCGATAAAAGCCTTTGAAACGTATGAAGTGCTAATTATATTTCAGTACATCACAGAAACAACTGAAACAAAGATCTAAAAGCAGTTGAGCAGCAAACTTTGTGAAAACTAATACTTGTGTCATTCTCAAAACTTTTGGCCACGACTGTACATCGCTGCAGAAGTTCTGACCCAGTGTTTGCAAAGCGAACATGCAAAGAAGACCAAACACCCTTAATAAAAAAGGTAAAACAGCGATGTAGGAAGATTTTGAAGTTGAGGGAGAAAATGAGATGGGAATTTTTCAACATACCCTAACTGTTTTGAACTTGAAAAAACAGAGTTCAGGCAGAGCAAGACAAGACGAGTGTTTGAGGTTAAAAAGTATATAAATTGTAAATAACAAAAAATTGATCGTTTCACTAGAAAAGACCCTTCTTCCTCGTCTGGGATCAACTTTGGAAGCTGAATTTAAACTGTATTTTGGAAGTTCAAACACAGGGGCACCATAGAAGTCCACTATATGGAGAAAAATCCTGAAATGTTTTTTTTTTTCTTAAAAAACATAATTTCTTTACGACTGAAGAAAGAAAGACATGAACATCTTGAACGACAAGGGGGCGAGTACAATATCTGTACATTTTTGTTCTGGAAGTGAACTTTTATTTTAAGTACATAATATGTAAATGTATTTGTAGTATTCTTAGCATGAAATAAATGTATTTTAAATACATTTTAGTATATATATGTTTTTTTTTCACTAGGGTTTGATTCCAATGGATAATATGTACACCACAAACTGCAAAATAAGTTGCTTTGCAATAAAATGTTGTCAGTTTGAGTTGTTTACATGACCTTACACACTTTATTCTTACCTTACAGTTTGACCTCAATTATTATAGTCCAACTCATACAAAATTAGCCTGAGTAAGTTTTCCAGTAAGCTGGTCTCTTCCAAATCCTCCTTAAAACCAGCCAGACCAGTGTGACAATACTGAAAGACTAATTACCACCAGTAAATCAGGTTAGGCCAGTTTAATAAAAAGATTTTTCATTCATAAACGCCTGTTTGACATGTCGTTTAACCTCTGTGTTGTTAATAATGATGATCGCATGTACCTACATATCATCATTTTCCATTGCTTTGATATGTAAACACCATTTGATCGCTTTTGCTAATAATGAAGCCTTTCAGGATGTGTAACATATCAGAGCGCCGTATGAAGCACACAGACGGCCTCATTAGCTCACTGATTGACGCTTCTAAAACATACATATAATACCGAGACAGCATTTAAATGGGATACCCGTGCCGTTGCGCATTCAGTCTCAGTTGATTTGTTCTTGCTTTATTTTACGCGTTTCTGTTCTGTGATTGTTTTGCAGTCCGTGAGGATATCGCTTTGAAGAATGGCAGAAGAACAGAGCAGAGAATCATGACCATTCAATCTTTATCATCAGTAGCCTTGGCAGCTCCTGCTTTCCCTTTCATGTTTTGTGTTTGTTTATTTCTGCGTCTAGCATCCACCACCCTTACCATTTCATACTCGGTCCGTTCTACAGTTATCCTTTATACCCACACACCCACCCACTCACTCTCTCACACACACACACACACACACACACACACACACACACACATATGCATGAACTTTATCTCTTCCAAAGCACAGCAGCAGCAGCAGCTCGCTGGGTTCCATCTTGGTGGAAATCAGAAAGTGTGAGATAATTCTGTAACTAATAAAGAGAAGGGAGGCCCTTTGATGGCTCAGACTGAAAAGATATTTCATGTTTTTTGTGTGTGAGGGATTGGGGAGATGTGTGATTCTATGGAGCCTGTGCGCTCCCCTGCTGTTCCTCTCTGCCTAGAAGCTGGCCCCCCTCTGGCTAATGTTATGGAGAAAGGAAGGCATTTTAGGGCTGCCTCCCCCCTCTCTCAGCCCCCCTTTTTTCTTTTGTTCCCCTTTGAAGAATGACTTTAGACATTTTATTTACATATTTAACCATGGATGAAAGAAAAGAGAGTTGCGAGAAAGAAAGCTCCCCGGGCTCTAGTGGGAATTTTGATAAGTTTAAATGAATGGAAATCTTATTAGGTTCTTTTCTTCTAAGAGTCAAAGCTTATGTTTTTGGTGACGTTTTACATGCCGAGAATGTGGTACAACAGTAAAGGCCTACATCTGAGACGAGGTGGACATGGAGGTCGTCCTCAACCACCTCGTCCTTCCTCAACAAAACACATTTTTTCCTCACTGATCCTCCTACAGTTGTCAGCTGCAAAAGTCAAAGTGAATCTTTACACACTTCAAACCGTGCATTGGGGGGAAAAAAGCAAGTATCAGCATGAATTCGTACAGCTTATTTTTATATTGCAGTATGTGTGTGGTTTGAAGAGTGGGAGCTGCTGGTGGATTTAGGCCCTGAAGGCCATGTTGGTTACAGATACACGAGGACCACAGTCTTAATCTGCTTACCAACTCTCTGTTCTCCTGTCAAATTATATTGTACTTTGAATCAGGCTGCATCGTTGTGCTATCAAGTGCAATTGAATAATGGTGATTGTTTCTCATTTTGGGATAAATATTTTAAAGGAGTAGTTCACTTTCAGAACAAACATTTACAGATAAAGTACTCACCCCCTTGTCATCCAAGATGTTAATGCCTTTCTTTCTTCAGTCGAAAGGAAATTATGTTTTTTGAGGAAAACATTTCAGGATTTCTCTCCATATAATGGACTTCTATGGTGCCCCCGAGTTTGAACTTCCAAAATGCAGCTTCAAATGGCTCTAAACGATCACAGCCGAGGAAAGAAGGGTCTTATCTAGCAAAACAATCAGTTATTTTCTAAAAAAAATTACAATTTATATACTTTTTAACCTCAAATGCTTGTCTTGTCTAGCTCTGTGTGTACTCTGTTTAGAGATTTCAAAAATATATAAATTGTAAATGTTTTTAGAAAATAACGTTTCGCTAGATAAGACCCTTCTTTCTCGGCTGGGATCATTTAGAGCACTTTGAAGCTGCATTTAAAATGCATTTTGGAAGTTCAAACACGGGGCACCATATAGAAGTCCATTATGGAGAGAAATCCTGAAATGTTTTTCTCAGAAAACATTATTTCTTTATGACTGAAGAAAGAAAGACATGAACATCTTGGATGACAAGGGGGTGAGTACATTATCTGTAAATGTTTGTTCTGAAAGTGAACTACTCCTTTAAATATAAGGTTTAAATATAAGGTTCATTAGTTAACATTAGTCAGCTATGAACAATACTTCTACAGCATTTAGTCTTAGGTAATGTAATTTCAGCATTTACTAATGGATTATTAAAATCGCAACAAAAGTTATGTTTGTTAAATAAAATAAAATACAGTAAAAAATAAAAATAAAACACCTTTGTACAGTAAAGTTGCATTAAATTGATCAAAAGTGACAGTGATGACATTTATAATACAAAATATTGGTAATACTTTACAATAAGGTTTGTTAACATGAACTAAGAATTAACAATACTTTTACAGAATTTATTAATCTTAGTTAATGTTAATATCTGTCACGTTTTACACAGGAACACACGAACAACGATGTAGTAAAAGACGTATATTTAATAAATCCAACGGAAAACAGGAGACACAGGAACACCAGGAGATAACATTAAAGACCGACAGCATTGAGGGGAAAACACACACACTAAATACACAGACTGATTACACATCCAGGTGGAGACAATGAGGGAGAAACCAAAACACTAAGATCTGCGGGGGGAATTGATGGGAGAAACCAACATGAAAGTCCGGGGGTGTGACATTACCTCCCCCTCCCGGAAGGCACGTCCTCGTGCCGACAAACAAAAAATAAGTACAACGTACAAAGTCTTAGGAGGGGGCTTTGGTGGAGGACGGACTTCCGGGAGGAGGGCACAAGATGGAGTCCAGGGTGGTGACGGAATAGTCCATGGAGGTGATGACGGAGGGAGGAGGCAAGGAGGTGACAGGAGGGGGCTGGAGCAGGAGGAGACAGGTGGGACACAGAACGCAGCCATGATGGAATGCCACGGTGGAGTCGATGGAAGGAGGAGCCATGGTGGAGGGAAGGCTGACGACTCCATGGGGCCGACCGACGGAGGCGGAGCAGGTGGTGGTGGAGCCCGAGGCGGAGATGGAAAGCCGATGATCTTGGACGACACCGAGGATCCGGAGGGCCAAGGCGGAACCCAAGGCTCTGGCGACCAAGGCGGAGAGGGAGATCCGGAGGGAGCGACAGAGGGTCGAGGCTGTGCCCGCGGGAGGGAGGAGGTCCACAGAGCCAGTGAGACGGAGCGACGAGGCGCAGCCGGAGGAGTAGAGTCCAGAGGCGAAAGTGGGGCGACGACTGACCAGGGCGGAGCCGGAGGGACGATGGAGCCCAGTGGAGCTGGTGGACCGACGGCGGAGACGAGGGAGCAGAGAGCTGGGGTGGAGCCGCAGGGTCGGAGGGCCGAGGCGAAGTCCAGGACTCTGAGGCTGGAGGCGATGGTGAGGGATCCTCCAGCCATGACACCGATGGAGACTGGCAGACCCACGGCGAACCCACCACACAGATGGTGGGCTGAGGGTGAGCAAGGGGACAGACAGAAGACAGCGGGGATTCTGGAAGGCTGGGCGGAACCAGCGGAGATTCAGGCATAGACAGAAGAGGGAGGGTGGGTGGGAAATCCAGGCAGACAGGTATTTCCTTGAAAAAGTCTATTAAGTCCCCAGAGTTGTGCTCATGCTCACCCCCAGTGGTGGTGCAGTGGACAAGGCTCTCTACTGTCCTCTCTTGCTCCACGAGGCACTCCACCGTTGCAGATGTAGTGGCCGGCTCTCACACCTGGTCGGAAGTTATGACCCCGTCGGCGCTCCATACTGCTGTCGCTCCGGGCTCGGGCTTCCCGTCTACGATGGGCTCAGGCTCGTAATCCGCGGGTCGGGGTGGCTGGCTGGGCTCTGGGTCTGGAGTGGCACTGACGAGGTTCTCCTGGGAACGGGTGGAAAATGAGGGTTTGTTTCTCGCCAGTGTCCACTCCACAAACGCGGCGAAGTCCGCTCGAGGGCCGTCCTCGGACGACGTCGCTCTGCATGACGCGTTGAGACTTGCGTCATAGAACCATTAACGTGTATCCCTCGAGCGGTAATTCCCCCTGCTTCAGCCGTAGCAGGATGAACTCTGGACGTAGAAAGGAATCCATGGGGAAACACAACGGAAACAAAAAGGACTGGAAAAAACGAACGGGAAACAAAACGTAGGTGAACACGCAAAACAACTGTATCGGTCGGTCTTTCTGTCACGTTTCAGGCAGGAAAACACGAACAACGATGTAGTAAAAGACGTATATTTAATAAATCCAACGGAAAACAGGAGACACAGGAACACCAGGAGATAACATTAAAGACCGACAGCATTGAGGGGAAAACACACACACTAAATACACAGACTGATTACACATCCAGGTGGAGACAATGAGGAAGAAACAAAAACACTAAGATCTGCGGGGGGAATTGATGGGAGAAGCCAACATGAAAGTCCGGGGGTGTGACAATATCAGCATTTACCAATGCATTATTAAAATCAAAGGTTAATAAATAGTGTAATAAATGTATTATTAATTGTTCGTTCATGTTAGTTAATACATTAACTAATGTTAACTCCTTATTGTAAAGTGTTACCAAATACTTTATTGGCATGATTCTAAAAAATTAAGTAAAGCTACCAAAGCATAAAAATATGCAATAAAGGACAGATAAATATTATATTATTGTAATAATCTATGATCATAATAATCATTAACATAATAATATTATCAATTGGGAAAATAAACTTGAGATGCCAAATAGTAGTTGAAAAAAAAAATAATAATAATAATAAAATAAAATAAAACAAAACAAAACAAAACACTGTAAGGATGCTTTAAATTGATTAAAAGTGTCAGTAATGACATTCAAATAATTAAATAAATGCTGTTCTTTTGAATATTCTATTGATCAAATAATCCTAAAAAAAATATCACAGCTTCTACAAAAATATTACTAACATGCAAGAAGTTCAATCATATATATATATATATATATATTTTTTTTCATTTTATTACTGCCCTTCCGCAGCTACAGAAGATACTTACATGTTTTCCAGAAGACAAATGAAGTCAAATTTACCCTGATCTTCAAATCCAAAAATTTTCACCCCCTAGCTCTTAATGCATAATTTTTCCTTCTGACGCATCAGTGAGCTTTTGAACCTTCTGTAATAGTTGCATATGAATCCCTCAGTGTGAAAAGATGGATCTCATAATAATACAGTCATTGTTAGAAAGGGTTCGAATACACAAAAATGCTAAAAAACCAAAGAATTTGTGGGACCTGAGGAATTTTTCTGAAGTTTAACTGTTCAGGACAAACAAGGAACTCATGAACAACTATCACTAAACAAAAAACACAGTTGCGGATCATTGAGGTATAAACACAGTATTAAGAATCAATTGTATGTAAATTTTTGAACAAATTAAACTCATATTTTCTCTTGTGGACTTTATGTAAACATCTTTTATGGGAAATATCTTATTCAGGTCAGTACTAAATAAAAAAAATAACATGAATTTTGTATGATCCCTCTTGTTTTGGTAAAATAATGAACATTTTGCAGATTCTCCAAGGTGTATGTAAACTTTTGACTTCAACTGTATTTGGTTTACTGTTAGTTTATTGCTATTGTGTAAATAATATGTAATCATGCAATCAATAAAAGAATGACTGTAGTATTTTAAAATGTAATTTATTCAGATTAAAAGTACTTAATTTTTGGAATCTGATTATGTAATCCAGATTCCATCTCTGCTGACTACAAATTTTTAAACAAATGTATATGTACATGTAATTTTACTTATACATCCAGTCCTATACTAAGCATACTTTGCCTTGTATTTATTCAAGTAGACTGCTCTTTAAAAGAAGAACCTGCTATTAATATTCCACGTCTAAGGTCTCTACCCAAAAGTATTACATTTAAGTCAGATCTCTCTGCGATTGCATGAGCATGTGCGAAATTCATTCATTCTTGACAGACCCGCAAAGGATGAAAGTTATACAGCGGTGCAGACATGTCTATCTGAGTAAGAATTCGGAATCACAGACTACAAAATTAGTCCCCTCATTGCATAGATCCCCTCATTTTCAAAATGCAAAAGGCTGTTTAAAACTCGCCTCACTTCTCTAAAGGGTCAGATGATTTGAGGAAAGGCGTGTGAGCTCTTCGATTAATAATTTAAGCGCTTGACTACTTCAAAGCCTGCTGTGTTTTATGCACATATGGTTTTAATGGTTCAATAACATATAATTTATTAATGAATCTTAATGTGTCCCTTTATATATCAGACACAAAGGCTCACTTTAAAAACATGAACAGATTTTCTATTGTTGCATGAATTAGCACTGACAGCTGAAAAACATTGCATGCTTGCACATTACATTTTTTTTCCGTTATATATGACACATTTGTATTTTATAACATTCACTACAAAACTTAATTCGGCATTAACTACTTTGGCTTGGTTTATTTTAATTTACGACACATCCACATTATAAGCTTTTTATTTCTTACAACCTCAAAATTGGATCACATCAGAGATAATCAATAAACAAAAGCTTCAGAAACAACATCAAAACATCACAGCTCTTGCGGTCGGGCTGATTTGTGGGCTTGAGCTGATGTGTGCTGTAAACACGGATGACTTCATGTGTTGTGTTAGTAATAGAAGTGTCAGAAGCTCACTTTGAGAGCCCGTCTTCAGAGCCGCTCTTCGCTCTGACCTCATTCAGCTTTCAAGTGGCCATCTTTTAACTGAACTTAGTCACTTTGAGTGTTCACACAAACCCCAGACAGGCAGGCCAAACACTGAAATGACATCTTTTACAACCTTGTTGCTTGCGAAATGATTTGTCTGTGTCATTTAATTGCAAATGTGCTTATTAAAGATAAACCTTTAAATGTGGGTTAGGCTAATGCCAATGCATTAAATCATCCACACTGAAACTGTTTTATGTGAAGTAACATAGCAATATTTCGATTTTAGAACAGTGTTTAAGTCTGCAAAGTACTTTTGACATAATGAAGTGACCGAAAAGTACCCCGAGTTCTTGTTGGGGCACTTGAGTGTCAGTCACTAATCAGGAGGGACTCTATGTTTCTTGCTCTTGCCCCCTTTTTGTCATCTAATCTGTCTCTGTCTGAGTGGCTAGGCTGCTGGAATCAGTCGTTCTGGGGGTTAAGAATGAGGAGGGGTGATGGAAAGAGAGAGGGATGGAAAAAAGAGGATATGGGGACACCCCACTGGTTTTGGCTCAGGAGGAACCATTCACACAGAAGGCCTTCTTGGGTTATTCCCACAGTACTCTCTTACTGAGCAGACACACACACACACACACACACACACACACACACACACACACACACACACACACACACACACACACACACACACACACACACACACACACACACACACACTCCAGTCAAATTAGATTAGAGTCCTCTTCTTTCTCCCTATACTGAAATGCTGGCCTTTTCATTGCAATCGACCCCTGACTCGCCTCTCAGATAATCCAGATCTTCTAACACCAACATGTATAGACAAAGACTATATTTATTACCATATAGACACACAGGAAGATGTACAGCTTTAGGTTTTAACATTTTCTGAAGCTCATACAATTTTATTTTGTTATATGATTGCTAAGGTATGCTGGGTTTTGGTAAAAGGCTGGAATACACTACACAACTTTTCAAATCGGAACAGATTTTAAAACACTAGGCATCACTGATGACTTTGTAAATGGCTACAGAGAAAAACTGGGCATCATGCATTAAACAACTGAGGATCACACGCTACTTCTAAGTCATTTTGAACACAAACTAATGCAGAAACACACACTTTGTTGCTAGGAGACACGTGACAAATGAAAAATATTAAGCATATTTGATATTTTCTTCCAACTGGATGGAATCAAAGTCTGAAGCTAAAAAGAAAAATCAATCTGTGGCCATCATACGCAATTTTCTGTGACATCTACTCTGATTGCTCAAAATCTGTAAACTGGCTCTGATTTTTGGAAACTTGCGTTGAATCTTCTAGACTGTAAATTAGGGCAAAAACTGGGAAAAAATATGTGAAGTATTCTAGCCTTAAGATGTTGTTTGATGGTCACTATGATGTTGTTGCTGGTATATTGATGGTTCATTAGCTGCTATAGAGAAATAACGAGAAGAATAACAAGTAAACAATAAAACTGTTTGGACTAGAAACCAGTGTGTTCATAATTACGATAATACATTAAAATGATATGGTAAGACACATAAATTTGCAATGTCAAGCAGCAAACAAGCTGTTTTGTACAGCCAAAAATAGCTGGATGAGACAGGAAGCCAGACCTACAAAGTTTACAAATGGCCACGTCCGCTCTTATGGGAAAAATAAGGGGCAATAAGTTGCTTGGTTAAAATATAAAACTACATATAAACTAAATATCAAGTAATGGTTGTAATTAAAAGAGATTAAGAAGAACACTTAACTTATGATGCTGACATTGACACTCATTTACATTTATTAGAAAGAACATTATGTGAATAAATGACTTGCTAGCAGCTCTTCAACACAAATACAATCTAAACAGAGCACCTCTGTGTCTTTGCGTGTCAAATAAAAATCAATCCTAAAATAAATTAATAAATATTTTTTCTTTTTTTTTATCAGGCAGTTTATGAACATTTAAAAAAATAAAAAATACATTTTATTTCATGATTAAATATCTTATGTGTATTTTTAGTCATGGTATGGTGTTACTTGAAGAAAAATAAGTCAAAATCAACAGGATAAACTGAAATTCACAGCATTTCAACACAACTTTTGTTGTTTTTAAGAATGTTGGTAATGTTTTGTTGACCATTGATTTCCACTGCAGACAAAGTATGATGCCGTTTTAAAAGTTGTAATATGTTTCGAGAATAAAGTTGAAAAGTTGAAATTACAATAATATGGTCTAAATGTTTTGAGAATAAAGTAAAACATTCGAGAATAAAGTTGAAATGTTTCAAGAATAAAGTAGAACTTACGAGAATAAAGTCAAAAATTTTGAGAATAAAATTAAAATTAAAAGAATAAAACCTTAATGTTTCGCGAATAAAGTCGAAATTACAAATAATAAAGTCGAAATGTTTCCGGAATCTATTTGAATATATGTGTGATTATTAGAAGAAATCTAATCAGTATGCTTGTATGCTTGGAAATAATTTTTCACGTCACATTCATTAGGCCTATTTTTAGTGTGCCAGCCACCAAATAATAGCAATAAGCTTTGTGCTTTTAATACTTTTACATCCCAGTCTCATAAAAATACGTACTTCTGGGTACTTTTTAGCACTTTATCACTTTATCGTGTTGGAAATATGCCCTACACCAAACCTAACCCTAAACCTTCGCGATAGTGTTAACAAATGCAAAACTGATATAAAAACGCTTTTATTGACACAATTTTAATCTTCCTTGTGTGTAGATTTAAACTCTTTTGTCGAACTGTAGTTATACTGGATTCAAACCAGAGCTCTTTACCGCTCAAGCACATCTCCATACTGTGTGAGCTACCAAACAAACCTACCGTCTGTGAAAGCCCACAGATATGAAGCTGGATATGCTAACATTCAAAAGTATCAGTTTTCAAATCTTTCAGAATATTAAAATTGTTTTTAAATCATAATATAATATTCTTGAAGTAACTGTGCAAAAATTACGCTTTATCAAACTCTCTAAATCATTCTTTGTGTGAAAAGGAGTAAAAGGTGAGTTTTACTGCCTCTAGTGTTCATTTTTTTTGGAAACTGCAGTGATATGTACTTATTGGTACGTATTTCACGTCTCACGAAAAAATGAGAATTTATGCTTGTAATTGCTATGAATTAATTTTGACTTTATTCTTGAAATATTTAGACTTCATTCTTGAAAAACTTCGACTTTATTCTCATTATTGTGACTTTATTCTCGAAACACTTCGACTTTTTTCTCAAAATATTTAGACTTTATTCTCGTAATTTTGACCTTTTTCTTTAAATATTTTGACTTTTTTTCTCTAAATATTTCAACTTTATTCTCAAAAATGTTAAACTTTATTCTTGCAATATTTTGACTTTATTCTGGTAATTTTGACTTTTTTTCTCAAAATATTTTGACTTTATTCTGATAATTTTGACTTTTTTTCAAAATATTTTGACTTTATTCTGGTAATTTTGGCCTTTTTCTTGAAATATTTTGACTTTTTTTTCTTTAAATATTTCAACTTTATTCTCAAAATTGTTAAACTTTATTCTTGCAATATTTTGACTTTATTCTCGTAATTTTGACTTTTTTTCTCTAAATATTTTAACTTTATTCTCAAATTTTTTCTGCTTTATTCTTGCAATATTTTGACTTTATTCTCATAATTTCGACTTTATTCTCGAAATTTAGACTTTATTCTGGAAATATTTTAACTTTATTCATTAAATATTTCAACTTTATTCTCGCAATATTTCGACTTTATTCTCGTAATTTCGATTTTATTCTTGAAAATCTTTAATCTTGTAATCTTAGATTTTTTTTTTAACATGCCACTAATACGCCGTCGTAAAAAAACACTATGACAAATTTTACATTTTTTAAAAAATGTTCTTTAACGTTCCACAGAAGAAAGCGAGTAAATAATGAAAGAATTTTCATTTTTGTGTAAACTACCAATGTATTGTCATTAGAAAGCTAATATTGAAATATATATATATATATTTTTAATTCCTCAACAGTGATCTAATGAACTATAGTGTATAAAGCTAAAATTCAGGGCAAAGATCTAGAGCAGTATGTGTGTGTGTGTGTGTGTGTTTATGGGAAGGGGTGTCAGTGAGAATCCGTCCAGCTGTTCATTGTGTCAACCTGTGACTTCCCTTGAGAAAGGAAGTGAGGCGTCTGTGTGTGTATGAGAGAATCTGAGAGCAATCTCTTTATTACTGCCATCACCACACTGTGTCTCTCATTCTTTACCCTATTCAGCCATGAAACCTCTCGCTAATGCATTTACAACTGGGTGTTTGCAGTGGGCCTCAGCGAAGATTAATGTACATGCTCCCGAGAGAGAGCGAGAGCGTCTACGCGTGTTTTGACTAACAAAAGCTGAAGGCTGATCCTAAACATCATGTCATAGCCTTTGGAATAAAGCACTTGGAATGCAGTGTCTGTAAGTGAGCGATTCCTAAACTAGCACTGCGTTTAATTGCCCAGGTCAGTAGGAGCCTCTGAATGCAGGGAGCTGCGAAAAGACCAGTGAATTATGACTATCTCAACAAAGTCTGTGACTGTTTCATCCCGCAGACCTGAGAACCGACCGCCTTTAAAGTCTGATGAAAGAGAGAGTGCGAGTGAGTGAAAAGATAGATTAAAAAGAAGTCCTTTCCCCTAAGCTTCGAACGCTAAGCAGCTTTCATTTATTCTCTTATGTCCTAAGTAAGACGTTCTGTACTATTACTAAGGGCATTCTGGGAAACTTTCAGCGGAGGACTCAAACTTCACTCGGGTTTGTAGCTCTTATGCATAAACAAATTTAATCACTGGCTTCAAGGAGAGTTTTAGCTTGGTTAAAATATCTAATAGGACTCTTCAGTCGACTTAATTTGATGATTTAGAGCCGTCTCGATCCATCTGAGGAAATTACAAATAGAAAGGGCACTTTTGGAGGGTTTATTTTTGGGCCCGAGTATGAGAGACAGAGGGAGGGAAAAGAGAGATGATGAAAGAGAGAGAGCCAGAGAGCTTTGGAGAAGGAAAATCCTCCAGAAAACTTTCCTCTCCATTCATTATAGCTCATGGAAGCCAATTCATGCGGCAGCAAATTGAGATCAAAGTCAAATTAAAGCTGACTCGTTCAAAGGCAGATAAAACTAAGCGAGCCTGCAGCGAAATTTTCTCCATTGATTTCTTCCTCCTTCACTTTCTCCTTCGTTCTTGCGCTCCCCTTTTCCCCGTGATCTTTGGGACTTCCTTCTAAGAGGCAGAGGCTTTAAAAAGTCCTGCAGCAGAGTGCTGACATGACTGAACAAACACAACCAAACCCCTAAAAATTCAGCCAACACAAAGCGCCTCAATAATTCAACTCGTAAAAATTAACGACAGACAATAAACTTGGGAAAGCTATTATGAACTATTTTAAATGGTGATTGAGCTTGGTTCTAAAGCCTAGTCCTACCCAGTAGGCAACATTTTAAAGCATTACCGGTTCTTCCAAAGTGAAGGTTTCCAAAAAGAAGGCATTTTAAATTTAGGCAAATGCTTCATCTTATGTATTTTTCAAATAGAATGTAATCTCTTTATAAAAAATACAGCCTAAAGAAGAATAAAACCAAGACAAACGGTATGCCTGCATTGAGTGACAGCTTTATTCATTATAATGGGATCATTCTAGTATTATCATGTTGCGCGCTTTTCATTTTCACCCAAAACAGTCTTTTTATTTACTACAACAACTTTTTCCACAGCCTTTTCCCACCCCATTTTGATTGACAGCTCTGTTCTAATAATTGATAGAGCAGTTATTTAAAATTCTCTACAATGGCAGTAGTCTCATGTAGTCTGACAACATAAGTTCTAGGCTCTATAGCAATTACAAGTGGTCAAGGGCTGCCTATTTGGACAGGAATCTGTTCTATATCATTTTTATGGGCAGGCAAATGTTCCAAAAATAACAGACCAGCATACAACCTTACGTCATTAATTTGGCGTAAAATAAATGCAATGAACAGCACATCAATATGCATTAAAGGGTCATTGGATGCCCATTGTCAACAAGCCAATATGATTCTTTAGGGTCTTAATGAAAATTCTATAACATACTTTGATAAAAATTTCTCAATGGTAGTGTAAAACAACACCCTTTTTAGCCTAAAACAGCTATGTTCACAGCGTCCCATTTTGGTGCATGTCCCTTTAAATGCTAATGAGCTCTGCTCACTCTGCCCCTCTCTTCCGTGGGGTGACAAGCAGTTCTCTGAGAGACTGTAAACTTTAGCCATATTTAGTCGCAGAACTTGCTAACTAGCACATTATTTAAAAAAAAGCTGATTTGCAAAGATTCATAAAAAAACCTTATACTCACTTCTTCTCTAGTTGAAGCTGGATCACAAATGATTTGCGTGAACATAGATGCATGTAGGTAAATAGGTAGGGCGCGTCCCCTTCAAAAACAAAAGTAATCCACTGCATCTTCAGCAGCTCAGATGCCGGGAGTAAATGACGACTGCTATGTATTACATCAATCAACAAAACTAACCCTAACCTCAATCGCTTAGGAGACATTCTTATCTACACCTGCTCTGGTGTCAAAATAGTCTACACTAAAACACCAGCGTCAATCAACAATCGTGGTTGACAGCCTGATCTGAGAAAGTGATTATTATTATTGGGGATTAAAAAAAAAATATATATATATATCATTAGAGGGTGGATGCGTACACTGCCAACATACATTTATGTTCAAACAACATGTAAAAGGGAATTTTGCATCCGGTGACCCCTTTAAAAACACCTAAGCAATTAGTTGGTGATGTCTGTATAGTTTAAAACCAAAGATAACGATATCTTACCATTGTATATGGTGTACACTTTGTCAACAGCCATTGACCGCAATGTCTGCATCGGTACTTTCATATTGACTGGCATATGCTGCAGATATTCCCTATTTAGTGAGGGTACTTAACCTGATTTTCAATTATAGATTTGAGAGAACATATAACTAATAAAATGGGATCACTTGAGAAGTTGTGCAATGGGTTGGCAAAGCTTAGAAAATGATACTTTTTCCATATCCAGAAGGCAAACATGTGAAAGCATCTCTTTTATGTTTAAATGCCTCAAACTAAAATCTTGAACATCTTTTAGCCTTTCTAACATGTGACTACAGTTTTCATGAACACGGTTTCTGTTTTCTGGTGGACTGTTAAAGACCACAAAAAACTAGCCTCCCGAAAATTCTCTAAAAGTAAGCTAATCAGATTTTGACTTCGGATTTTGAAAAAGTGTTTCTAATTTAGTGTGCCATTTGCATCAGCAATTCATTGTAGAAACAGTTATCTGTATGTAAATGGCTAGGGAGATGCGAGGAAAAAACGACAATGCAAGAGAAACAACTAAACAAACAGGTTTTATATACTGTAATGGTGTGTCCACTGTAATCCACTTTCGTTTGAACATAAATGTGTGTTGTCAGTGTGTGTTGGCACACAACTACCCTACAATTGCAAAATCCACCCACTCTTTTTCATTAGGCTTGTGGTTTTGATGCTCAAAGCAGTGTGACGTTACATTGTTTAGGCCCAGCCTCCAGCTGCTGACTTACAGTCCGGCATTGCCATAGTTTCCGTCCTCAGCAACTTGTTTTCGGTTGTACGCTGTTCTCCATTTTCTCTGCGCTTGAGCAGTTGTAATGTCAACAATGTCTCGTAAGCAATCCCGGTGTTCTGTGTTTGGATGTAAGACTTAACATAAGAGACTTCATTTTCTCAGTAATCAAATGAAATACTGTTTCCCCCGTTACAGCGCCGTTACGTTACAGAATTTTCCGCGTTGCGTACTTCTTCTGAGGTAAATTCTGGCTTATTCTTCTCAGCATGTCTTCTTCCAGAAATGAAAAGTAGCCGAGATGAACTTGATGAATGTTCACGTTTGTTTACAGAGGTCATGTGGGCGTGTCTCACGTGGATGTTTAAAATTTGAAAGTGGATCGTGGGCGTGGTTACATTAGAGATGAGTTTAGCCGGGAAAAACTGGAGCTTGCCTTGGTATCATATGGATTGCTTAGAGAATATTTGTTTTCGATGTGACTTACTTCATTTAAAGTAAAAATTTCATGCATTCTATACATATATTTCTCATACCTGTGAAGCACATATTCGCAGAGATTCAAGTTGTTTTATTTACATTTCTGTAAAGAGGTGACGGAGACCAAGACGCCAGAGAACGCAACCTGTTCATTTTATTTATTTTACAAAAGCACATTGTTTTCTTGTTATTATGACTATACACAAAAAATGTAGACTTTTTGCAGTTTCAAAATGACATAGTATTTTTTTTAGTTCTTTTCGCAGTCATCAAGAGAAAAAGAAACAATATTTACAATATTTAATATTGGGGGCATCCAAGTTATTTGACATATGTGACCCTGGACCACAAAACCAGTCTTAAGTCGCTGGGGTATATTTGTAGCAATAGCCAAAAATACATTGCATGGGTCAACATTATTGATTTTTCTTTTATGCCAAAAATCATTAGGAAATTAAGTAAAGATCATGTTCCATGAAGATTTTTTGTAAAATTCCTACTGTAAATATATCAAAATGTAATTTTTGATTAGTAATATGCATTGTTAAGAACCTAATTGGACAACTTTAAAGGCGATTTTCTCAGTATTTCGATTTTTTCGCACCCTCAAGTTCTAGATTTTCAAATAGATGTATCTCGGCCAAATATTGTCCGATCCTAACAAACCATACATCAATAGAAAGCGTATTTATTGGGCTTTCATATGTTGTATACATCTCAGTTTTGTAAAATTTAACCTTATGACTGGTTTTGTGGTCCAGGGTCACATATTTGAACATTTAAAAAAAAGTAACACAACAGTTACTTTCCCTAGTAATTAGTTACTTTTATAATGATGTAACTCAGTTACTATTTGTGAGAAGTAACTAGTAACTATAGCTAATTACTTCTTTAAAGTAACGTGCCCAACACTGGCTACTGAGGACGCAGGGGATTACTTTTATTTTTGAAGGTAATGTTCCTTAAAATCTACCTAAATACATTTTGTACAAATAATTTTACTCCACACTGCTTTGTGAATGTCATGTCATTATAGTGCTTAGCTAACATTTTAACCTTATTTATGTGCATACGTTATTGAAGTAATTTAATCGATCAGCGCGCACTGGTGAGATTAGTTTGTGTCAGCGCGGTGTTAGCTCTATAACATTTTATTATATCTACAGTTAAACACCAGTTCTTTTGCTTTCAGTCATGTTGCTTCTACCAACTGTTTATTGCTGTAGCTATGCAAAGCAGAGATGTTTATGCTACACCCTCTTCTGAAGACAGTCCGGGAATATGCAGCTCATTTGCGTTTAAAGTAACAACCAAAACAACACTTTTTTTTAGACACGCCCTAAAAATCACATTTTCCAGATGATCTGTGGGGTATTTTGAGCTGAAACTTCACAGACATATTTTGGAGACACCAATATTACATCATGTAAAAAGGGGCATAATAGGTGCCCTTTAAACTCCATTAATAAGAGTCTGCGGAACAGACAAACAAACTAATATGAATGTTTGTTTGGTTGGTTGTTTACACCTTGGCTAAAATATGGGATATTATACAAAGGAAAATGTACTCAAAAATATTGTTATGAAAGACTAAACTATACATACATTTTGTAGAAACTGCTTTCAGTTGTAACAAATGAGAACTATATTGAGGTGGCACAGTCCTTAGGCGTTTGCATATAACTGCCTTCTTTTTACTCAAAGAGATTTTTTTCAGAGGAATTGTGTGGGATAAGATGGGGGGGGGACGTGATATTTTCATTCGTGTGTTGTCTTTTCACCCGAGGTTTGGCGTTTCCTTTCATGCAGCCACATGTGGAGCGTCTCTTCCTCTGAAGATGTGTTTGGATTAGGCAGGACAGGAGGAAGGGAACTCGCACATTTTCCCTGGAACTCTGTGTTTGCCTGAACCTCTCACAGAAATTAAACAATTCCACACACACCATGAGAGGAAAAGAATGGAACAAAAATAAATGACATGAGCATGGGAGTCATCATAGGTAGTATGAAAAAGAGGAAAACTAGAAAACAAGTGATGATGGAGGGCTAAAAAATAAGGAAAGGTAACTAATTTATTGTGAAAGGTATTTGACCCCCTCATGATTTCAAGACAAATCATGCTCATTCATTGGAAGATGAAAGAATATTTTGAATAATGTACTGACTGCTCTTTTTTAGAGCAATCACAATGAATGGAACTGTAGCTTTCAAGCTTCGAAAAGGATGTAAGAGCAGCATAAAGTATCATAAAAGTGGTCCATATGACTCATGCTCTACATTTTTAAAGTCTTCTGAAGTCATACAATAGCTTTGCGTGAGGAGGAGGAGGCTGAAATTTAAGCTGTTAATCATTGGACATCTTGACATCCATCCATTTACAAGAAAGGTAATGATGTGCGATTCACAAACGAATCAATTTTTCAATCACTTGGTTGATTTGGTTCACATATCCGGTCTGAACCTAATTCAGTTCCCAGGTTAAAGACTTAACGATCTAGCTCTGGTAGTTCTAAATGTTACTGGATAGAAATAATCAGTGAATGTTGACCAAAAATAGTCTGTTTGCCACACAAATCTGTCATATGACTTTAAATACAGCACACATGTCATGTAGAGCTATTTTATGATATTTATATGTTTTTGAAGCTTAGCTAATTACAACTAAGAAAGAGCAACACGGTTTTGTGTTCCGAAGAAAGAAAGTCATGCAGATCTGGAACGACACAAAGGTGAATAAATGATCAAACAAATTTTATTTTTTGGTGAATTATGTGTGATTAAAAATTTAAAATAAATACTACCCAAAAGACACCTAATTTTCCAGGAAAATACAAAACAGACACTAAAAGCTCTTTCATGAAATGAAATGGGCAATTATGTGCAATTAGGTGTAGATCACACCAAGAACTGAGAGAGAGATTTCAGTTTGGATGTTTGAGGGCTGCTGGCATGTCTGAAAGCATTACCTGCACAGGTATGAGGACAAGCCGGAACAGTCAAGTCTTTAATGCTAATCAGTGGTTGTGTTTGAGAAAACTCAATGTTTATCAGCATTTCTGTAACTCCAGTTGTCACACAGAAAGAAAGACTTCAAAACTACATTCTTCTCTATCTGTAATTTGTACTTTGAAAAATCATGGAGTAGAATGTCTCACATGTATAATTTTAAAGGTATGTGCCACTAATATATTTATCCTGAAGTACACAATAATTTTTACTACATTTATTTAGAACACACATATTTTTTATGTGTTCACAAATACACAAAAAGAATTGTGTAACAATCAAATATTAAGACTACCTTTTCATATTTCATCTAGAAAACTAACATCTGCACTGTAACTAAACTACAGTTCAAAGGCTTCGTTTACAGTAAAAGTGTTTGCCTGAAGTCTCAAAGAGAGTGTGCGCACACACACACACACACACACACACACACACACACTAAGAAACCTTACACATGGAGGAACATGTCAAGGACTTAACACCTGGACAAGCTGAAAGGAACAGAGGAAAATGCCTTTTAATCTGTCCAAGATACGGTTTCATAGCTGTGAGCACTTACCTCATCTTTGCCTATCCGACCCCCTTCTGACACTCTCCTGCATGCAAAGATTACTGTACCCATGCACATTCCACCAGCTCTTATATCAAAACACCCTCAAATCACCTGCCACTCTCACACACAGACACACATACACACACCCACAATAGGAAAAGCCTGTGGCCCTTTTCCCATTCCCTAAGAAAGAAAAGGCCCTGAAATCATGACACCAGAGAGGCCGAGATATTTAAAATATTTCCGTAGACTGAGTAATGCACAGGCCTATCAAATCAAAGACATCCTTCATTTGGTATGAACACATATGAACGAATACACTTCCAGTCAAAAGTGTGTGAACAGTAAGATTTTTAATGTTAAAAAAAGAAGAAAAAAAAAAGTCTCTTCTGCTCACCAAGCCTTCATTTATTTGATCCAAAGTACAGCAAAAACAGTACAATTACTAAACTAAAAATTCAGCTTTGAAATCACAGGAATAAATACATTTTAAAATATATTCAAATAGAAAACAGTTGTTTTAAGTCGTAAAAATATTTCAAAATGTTTTTGCTGTACTTTGGATCAAATAAATACAGGCTTGGTGAGCAGTAGATAATTCTTAAAAACACATTAAAAATCTTACTGTTCAAAAACTTTTGACTGGTAGTGTATGATAAGATATACAGTGAGAGAAAAAAGTATGTGATCCCCTGCTGATATGGTATGCTTGCCCACTGACAAAGAAATGATCAGTCTATAATTGTAATTATAGTGTTTTTTTAGGTTTATTTAACAGAGAGACAGAATAACAAAAATGCAATTTAAAAAAGTTATAAATTGATTTGCATTTTAAAAGAGTGAAATAAGTATTTGATCTCTCTCAATCAGCAAGATTTCTGGCTCCCAGGTGTCTTTTATACAGGTAACGAGCTGAGATTAGGAGCACTCTCTTAAAGGGAGTGCTCCTAATCTTAGCTTGTTACCTGTATAAAAGTCACCTGTCCACAGAAGCAATCAATCAATCAGATTCCATACTCTCCACCATGGCCAAGACCAAAGAGCTGTCCAAGGATGTCAGGGACAAGATTGTAGACCTACACAAGGCTGGAATGGGCTACAAGATCATCACCAAGCGGCTTGGTGAGAAGGTGACAACAGTTGGTGTGATTATTCACAAATGGAAGATACACAAAATAACTGTCAATCTCTGTCGATCATGAGAACGGTGGGGAATCAGCCCAGAACTACACGGGAGGATCTTGTCAATGATCGCAACTGGGACCATAATCACCAAGAAAACAATTGGTGACACACTACGCCGTGAAGGACTGAAATCCTGCAATGCCCGCAAGGTCCCCCTGCTCAAGAAAGCACATGTACAGGCCCGTCTAAAGTTTGCCATCAAACATCTGAATGATTCAGAGGAGAACTGGGTGAAAGTGTTGTGGTCAGATGGGACCAAAATCGAGCTCTTTGGCATCAACGCAACTCACCGTGTTTGGAAGAAGTGGAATGCTGCCTATGATCCCAAGAACACCATTCCCACCGTCAAACATGGAGGTGGAAACTTTATGCTTTGGGGGTGTGTTTCTGGTAAGGGGACAAGACAACTGCACCGCATCAAAGGGACGATGGACGTGGCCATGTACCGTGGAAACTTGGGTGCCTCATTGAAAATGGGTCGTGGATGGGTATTCCAGCATGACAGTGACCCAAAACACACGGCCAAGGCAACAAAGGAGTGGCTCAAGAAGAAGCACATTAAGGTCCTGGAGTGGCCTAGCCAGTCTTCAGACTTTAATCCCATAAAAAAATCTGTGGAGGGAGCTGAAAGTTTGAGTTGCCAAACATCAGCCTCAAAACTTTAATGACTTAGTGGAGAGGACCTGCAAAGAGAAGTGGACAAAATCCCTTCTGAGATGTGTGCCAACCTGGAGGCCAACTACAAGAAATGTCTGACCTCTGTGATTGACAACAAGGGTTTTACTAAATCAAGTTTGCGAAGAGGTCAAATACTTATTTTACTTAAATGTGAATCAATTTTTAACTTTAGAAATGCATTTTTCTGTTGTTGTTTTTTTGGTTGTTATTCTGTCTCTCACTGTTCAAATAAACCTACCATTAAAATTCTAGACTGATAATTTATTTTTTTTTTGTTAGTGTGCAAATGAACAATCAGCAGGGGATCAAATTACCTTGCCCTCACTGTATTTTGTATGGACAGTGAATGGAGATCTTTTTTAATGATGCTGAGAAAAGACCCTAGTTATATTACATCTACTGTATCTAAAGTTATCTCAGCGTTGTACAATCCATTAAAGCCTCATTTTTTATTCACATAAAATTAAACAGGGCGTCTACAACGGATATGCCTGAAGTCAAACACCTGAATACCGGTGAGTCTGTTCAGCTTTATAAATGAATATGTGCTTTGTGCGATTTGAAACACGTTTTGTTCTTGCTCATTCTTCAAGCAGTTCCTTATGCAGTGTATGCCATTCAGTTATATTCAGTATATTCTGAGTATACACTGACATTCAAAAGTTTGTTATTAGTACGATTTTTAATAGTTTTTAAATAGGTTTTTTATTATCAAGGGTGCATGTTATTATACCGAAACCAAATGATTTTGTAAAGCTGATGCATTTAAAATGGCTTCTTTTCACAATCTTATGTAGTTTACCCTGACAGTCCATTCTATAATTAATTTTTTTAAGATAACTTGGTAGGACTACCTAAATAAAATGACTTAAAACTCTCTTAGAAGTCTCTCTAAGCAATAAAAACTTCCTCTGGGTACATATAAATGCCAGATTACAGAACTATAGTCTTCATCTACCTCGCAATGTGTATCCTTTACATCAAAATACATACTAAAGTCAGCAGTCAGGGCTGAATTCTGCTCTGAGGCAGTCAAAAGCGGGCGGTCCCAAAATATTCCACAGACTTGATATATATATATAAAAAAATTATGATAAAGTTTGAAGTGAGAACAGAGTCAGACAACACCCCTCTTCCTCTCAGTTTGTGCTCAAACATCAGCGCATCACACGCTGACATACGTCAGAAAACAGGGTCAGGTACATCTTTCAAACGCAGTCTCTTTGAGACACACTGATCTTTTGGGAAATGCTGCTCTCAAAAGTATTTGATTAAACATAGTGCGGAGAAAACACACACTCCGCTGTTTTAATCCTCTTTCTTTTGCCCTCTTTTTCTCTCGCATCCCCTCCTCTCGCTGAGAAAGTGATTAGAGGGAACATTCTTGTGCCTGACACACAAACACCTTTTGTAGAGGCCCTTTGAGTGTCACATTGAAGTGTGTGAGCTTTCTAGTGAAGCCACTGACTTGAATAAAAGGAGAGGTGGGTGCAATCGATATACAAATGCAATGAAAGAGGAATGAAGAGAGAGAGAGAAAAAATAGAGACTTTGTAACTTTGACTTTGTGTGTGTTTATATCTCCTGTCCTTTGAGTGTCTTTTATATATATATATATTGCCTTTATATGTCTGTATAAGTATGCATACTCTCAGCTGCAGAGAGACATGCAGTGCTTCTACATGCACTTTAAAAGTTCTGTTTCAGTCTGACTATACTGTTGAGGTCAAAAGTTTACACCCCCCTTTCAAAATCTGCAAAATATTAATTATTTTACCAAAATAAGAGAGATCATACAAAATGCATGTTATTGTTTATTTAGGACTGACCTGAATAATAAATTTCACATAAAAATTTTCATTTACATATAGTCCACAAAAGAAATAGTAGTTGAATGTATAAAAATGACCCCGTTTAGAAGTTTGCATAATGATTCTTTATACCTGAATGATCCACAGTTGTTGTTTTTTAGTGATAGTTGTTCATGAGTCCCTTGTTTGTACTGAACCTGCTCGCTGTTCTTCAGAAAAATCCTTCAGGTCCCACAAATTCTTTGGTTTTCCAGCATTTTCACACTGAGGACAACTGAGGGATTCATATGCAACTATTACAGAAGGTTTAAACATTCACTGTTGCTCCAGAAGAAGGGGGTGGGGGTGGTGAAAACTTATAGAATTGTTTCAAGATCAGGGTAAATTTAACTTATTTTGCCTTCTGGGACACATGTAACTATCATCAGTAGTCTCTGAAGGGCAGTACAAAATGAAAAATATATATTCAGGCAAAATAAGCAAAATTTACACATCTCTATTCTGTTCAAAAGTTTTCACACCTGGCTCTCAATGCATCGTGTTTCCTTCTGAAGCATTTGAATCTTCTGTAATAGTTGCATATGAGTCCCTCAGTTGTCCTCAGTGTGAAAAGATGGATCTCAAAGTCATCTAAGTCATTGTTGGAAAGGGTTTAAATACACAAAAATGCTGGAAAACCAAAGAATTTGAGGGATTTTTGGATTTGGATTTTTCTGAAGAACAATGAGCAGTTTAACCGTTCAGGACAAAAAAGGGGACTCAACAACTATCACTAAACAAAAAAAAACAGCTGAGGATCATTCAGGTAACAACCCAGTATTAAGAATCAAGGTGATGTAAACCTTTGAAAATACAGTAAATATTTGTGAAAAATTATAACAATTAAAAATAACTGTTTTCTATTTTAACATATTTTAAAATGAATTTTATTCCTGTGATGCAAAGCTGAATTTTCAGCATCATTACTCCAGTCTTCAGTGTCACATGATCCTTCAGAAATCATTCTAATATTATGATTTTGTGCTCAAGAAACATGTATTATTATTACAGATGCTGAAAACATATAACTATGCTTTGATATTTAGATTAAGTAGGAAATAATGAAAACTATTGTGCTTTTAAAAACCATACTAATAAGTGTCTAAAACCAATTAAAAATTACTTTAAGGAAAACACATACCACGTTTTCTTGACTATAAAGAGTGCTAGGCATGTTGTAATGTTAGCACGTCTGTAAAAGAAGCGCTCTGGCTTTGCCTCTTGCGTGATTGCACCCAATTATGATTCTGTTTCATCTTGCTGCAGATGTTAGGCAGAAGTGGGGCTTAAAAGAAGAGGGGCGCCGGCTGAGGGGTGTCAACAGGCCCTCCGTCAAACCCTCTTTGAGGCCAGTGTCAGGTGCTTTGATTGGCGGGCCTTCGTGAGGAGAGATTCTCTTCTCATCTGTCCGGAGAGCGTGACAGGTGAGTGCCACATCAAATACGGCTGAATGGAGAGAAGCATAGTGATCCTTCACAGCAGAGAGCTAGATGACACATGTTTGTGCCAAGGTGAGGGACAACGACCTTGGTGTCGCCTTCTTTCACACGTCTCTGTTTGGTGAGGGTTCAGGCTCTTTAATGAAGCCAGGGTGAGGGGAATGATACATTTTACAGCTTCTCCAGACTGTTCAAACAGCAAGTGCTCAGCAGACAGTAGTCCAGACAAAGTGAGGCCATAAAAGAGAAGACTTTCTTATCAAGTCAAACAACTATTGGCCCCTACTTATCTGCTTTTTATCAGCTTAGCCTTCAAACTATTAGTTTGAAGTGAGTGCAGCTATATCTTTAAAAACACATCTGTATACAAATACCTCTAAACGTATTTGGACACTTTTTAAAAGCCATGTTTTAAAATGTATGAATGTTGTCAAAACACTCACATGTAACAGCAAGGGGGGCGTTAATGCTGTTTCCTATGCAACGACGTTAGCCAATCATAACAGCGGCCTTTAAGCAAGCCTTAAAGGAGTAGTTCACTTCAGAACAAAAATTTACAGATAATGTACTCACCCCCTTGTCATCCAAGATGTTCATGTCTTTCTTTCTTCAGTCGTAAGGAAATTATGTTTGTTGAGGAAAACATTTCAGGATTTCTCTCCAAATAGTGGACTTCTATGGTGCCCCTGAGTTTGAACTTGCAAACTGCAGCTTCAAAGGGCTTCAAACAATCACAGCCGGGGGAAAGAATGGTCTTATCTAGCAAAATGATCGGTTATTTTCCAAAATTTTTTTTTTTTTGCAATTTATATACTTTTTACCCTCAAGTGCTCATCTTGTCTATCTCTGTGTGTAGACTCCGTGTATTCTGGTTCAAGACAGTTACATGAATGTTTTACCTTTTTTTTGTAAAGGGTTTTTGATCTTATTTGCACGTTCACTTTGTAAACACTTTGTAAAGCCTGCGTTTAGCTTCAAATGGCGTCTTTGATGACAGTACTCTATAAAAATCTGCATTCCAATTCTGACATCCAAAGGCACAACAATACATTTTTGTTTCTTATTCCATGGATTTTTACTCATTTCCCTCCACTTGTTAGTGATTTTCTGCCACCACAATGCGCGTGCAGCTGCAAGTGATGTCTACTTCAAATTGGTCTATCAGGGATCTGCTTCGGGGAAGAGCGTGATGTGATGATCATCATAGACAATCACAGACATATCTGTTGAGTGAATGAACAAAATTCAAAATTCAGTACTGAAGTCATTACTTTTTTGACAACACTACCCTGCTATATATGCAACACGTTTGTGGTAAAACATGTCAGACAAGTAATGCCTGTCAATGAACATATTCATTGAATTTGTGAACTTCAAATTCAGTTTCAGTTCTGAATGAACCTGTTAGCTTAGAGTCCAAATGGTGTAGTAACAGTATCTACCAAAAGGGGCTTACAATGTCATGCTAACCAGAAAAACCACACACAGATGTTCTAGCAACAGTAATTGCAAGTGACGTTCAATGCATAAATTATGAGTAAGGTTTCACAAACAGTAACAGAAATGTCATCATTTTAAAATCCTCTGTTTTATAATTTATTATTTCTTTAAACATTCATCACAAAAATGCCTTTTTGCGAAAAATGCATTTTCATATAGTTAGCAATAAAACATTTCACAAGCAAACAGAACTTTTCCTCATCATTTTGAATAGGTAATCTAAGGTTTTATAATTTATAATTTCTTTAAACTTATTTAAACCTTCAATCAATTACAAAGTACTTTTTGTGAAATGATTTGCTTGCAAAATGTGCTTGTGCTGTTTAGGCGCCGCAGTGTATCTGCATGCAAATGTCTCGTATTAAACACCTCACATTAGTCTGTCCAAGTCAGAAGGTCAAAATGTCTGTCCTTTTCACACAGCCGTATCTTTGAAGCAGTGACGCATTTTTAAACGGTTGAACGGTTTCCATTATCACCTTTAATTTTGTGTATCCCATACATCTATTCCTCCTCTGATCTCCTAAGTGCTGTCATTAACAATATCACACACACACACAAGCACAAATACATTCAAAAGCTTCAATGCTGCAGGCCATCGAGGCTCTTCAAGCTAATTAAGCTGTTAGAGTCCTTCGCTGTGTTTTTTGTACATGTTTGACTCCTTACATAAAAGAAAAATACTTTAGAGACTTGATAAGAAGCCCAAATGTGTCTGTTCATGTTTTTCTTAAAACAGCAGATCATTTGCTTACCTCATGAGTCAGTAGAAAACTAATTGCTTTCTCCAGAGCACCGATTTGGTTTATATGTAAAACCAGCTGGAGAAAGAAAAACAATTGAACAATTTTGTAAGTAAACAATCCTTTTTGAACCACCATGGAATTAGTTTCATTGCACTGGGTCCTTATCAAAAGCATATTATGATGATAAGAGATTTTCTAGAATTTCGTATCTAATTGGTGTCAAGTTTAGCTTCTAATGGGAAAATATTTAGCATATTGTAATTATGGTGTGTTCTGAGGTTTTGTCTTACTGTCCCCAATGACTCACATCAGAGGATTAAAACTCAAAGTGAATGAAATTCTGTTTAGTTTAAAGATATGATATTTATTACTCCTTTTTTCTACCACAAAGGCAAGAAAGTTTCTAAATGCTGCTGTTTATCAGGCATGCAAATGTTTTCTGAGAAAGCATGGACCAGACACACACACTAAGACACATAATTTTGTCCCGCTCTCATGGAACAAAGCACAGCTTCTGTGGCTCTTTGCCATGCACACAAAAAGACTTGGCCCTAGTCAAGAAAAACTGCACTCTTTTTTAATGTCTGGAGCCTTGTTAAAGACTCACTAGGGGGAAGTCACTGCGGAGACCAACAAGGCATCTGTTATGTTCTTTGTATTCTTATTTTTCACAAAGCAGGGGGAGGAAATTATGCCATGGACAATAGAGATGGTGCAAAAGATGTCTCTTCTGTTTGAACAAAACTGTAAAACAGCTAAAGAGGAATTATGTGGGATTGCTTTGATGCCATTCAATCATTGTGTAACCGTTTGATACAACTATTGATTTAGGCACACATTGCAACACATAAATGTTCAGACAGTTATTGTTCTGTTGTAATATGTGATGTAGAGTGGTTACAAAAAGTATATGCAGCACTAAAAAGTGGGTTAGTTGACAGTCTACACATCTGCAAACAAATGCGTCTGGAGCCTTTCTACAAAATAACTTCATGTTTGTCATTTGCAATGACTTCCCAGCTGGTCTCAAGATGATTTTTAGAGCATGTACAGTATGAATCAGTTCCCCTCTATGCTTTCATTTTGAACAGTCTATTGTTTTAATTTGAAACCTAGCAGACTTATTTTTGTGAAATGTTTGGTGGTAAAATATGCCATTTTGTTTTCTAGTACTCCCTAAAAAATGGGAGTAAAAGAACCATGTTGGTTCCCCAAAGAACCTTTTAGTGAACAGTTCTTAAACGAACCATTTTAAAAATCTAAAGAACCTTTTCTGCATTTCTTGAAACCATCGATGCCAATGAAGATACTTTATTTGAAAGAGTGTTAGTTCACTGACATTGATAAATAATGCTTAATACTAATATATAATGCTATAATGCTAATACGTACTTTATTTATCAATTAGAGAAGGAAATTTGTAAAAATGTGCCTACATTTTTGGAATATGGATCAAAGACATGAAGCTACCAGCTTCTGAAGAGTTAAAATGAGGTTGTGGAGTCTGTGATCAACTTTTCATAGTACATCACCATTTGGCAAACTGAAGTCTCCAAGCTGAAACAGCTATTCAGACAGTCAGAAAGTAGACTGCAGATAAAAAGTTTTACACACACACACACATTTGTCCGGTCTCTTTTGCTCTCTCTTTCCTCCTTCTGTCCTCAGTAGACACAGAAGCAGGAAGGGAGGTTTGGCCAGCCGTTCACTGCTGGCTTTGGCCGGCTCTTTCATGTCTTTGTAGTTTTATTAGTGTTGTCATTAGGGGTTTTATGGCTGGTGTTTGCCCCTTTTTAAGAGCTGCTGTATTTAGAGGAGGTGTGATATGATGTCTGTGTTGATTGGGCTTTTTTCAATGGGCATCTGTCCCTCTGAAGACCATAAACACTCAGCTCCTCTCCCAAAGGGAACATATACATTGTATTTGCCTTTAGGGTAGAGATCCCCTGAAGAGAATGGAGCAGTCTAAAAACAGTCCGTCAATAAAATTACATTTTAAACTCGTCAAATAGTTACATAAAAAGTGATGAAAGGGATCCAGATGGTTATTACCCAAAAATAAAACCATTCAGGATGATACAAGACCTCTGTGATGGACTATAAACCTAGCAAAAATAAATAAATGGACATGAAATATTGATTTGAAATTATAAGAAAGAGACAGGGACCGAAAACAAGACATGAAATATGTGGGGAATCAGTTGCAGTGCTATTTTATTATTGTTGAAATACTATTATAGTTAGTTAATTTTAATAAAAGTTTTAGCTGATGTGTTTTGCAATTTTTTATGTTTATATAGTTTTTATTCATTTTTACTTCAGTTTTAGTTTAGGTTATTTTAGTAAATCAAGTTAAACTAAATGAAAATCAAAAATGTTGTCCTAAAATAGTTTAAAAAAAATATATTTTATTTAATATAATTTTTTTTTAAAGTTATTTTAGTTTTAGTTAACTATAATAACCCTGATTAGTTGCATGAAAAATTGTTATTTATTAAATATATTAAATATTAATATATAAATAATATTTTAAAAATACTAATATATAAAATACTACTATAATATGTGACCCTGGACCACAAAACCTTCTTAAGTAGCACATGTATATTTGTAGCAATAGCCAAAAATACATTGTATGGGTCAAAATTTTAATTTTTTCTTTTATGCCAAAAATCATTAGGATATTAAGTGAAGATCATGTTCCATGAAGATATTTAAGAAATTTTTTATCATACATATATCAAAACTTTGATTAGTAATTTGCATCGCTAAGAACTTCATTTGGACAACTTTAAAGGTGATTTTCTCAATATTTAGATTTTTTTGCACCCTCAGATTCCAGATTTTCAAATAGTTGCATCTCGGCCAAATATTGTCCTATCCTAACAAACCATACATCAATGGAAAGCTTTTTGTCAGCTTTCAGAATGTATAAATATGGACCATTGTGTTATATATAATTATAATATTATCTTGTTTACTATTCATTATACATTAATACAATTTTAATTAAACTAATCTAATATTTTATTACATAATAAAATGAGAGTTGAATGGTTGGAGCATGCAGACAAAGGTTAATCTCCAAACTAAGATGATACCAATGTGCACGTTTCCCTTCTTATATAACTGGTCCAAGAGCCCTGAATGCGGAGTGTGTGTGAATGCGCAATTATGTGTGTGTTTGTAAGCCATCACCCTTTCTTGCCCTCTCACTCCCAATAACCACAAGCAGCACAAAGAGAAACGCTAGCCGAGAGCCAGCAGGGGCACCGCGGCTGTCATTACAGCCTGGCCACGGAGAGCAAATACCAGGCCCTAGCAACCTGCAGGAGGGGAGCGAGGAAAGAGAAGAGGAAGAAAGAGACAGAGAAAGGAGCGAGGCGAGTTAGCTTAGTAGTACCATAGTGAATGACCCCAACGTGACTCCTCAGCTCCTCAACAATCGCGCTCAGCCAGCTGGAGATGAGGTGTCGAGGGGGCCCCTCAGGGAACCCCCGGCCGAATTTACTGCCGACTCAGAGACCTGTGAATGAAACCCAATCAGCTCAGGTTCCTGCTCAGCATGAGCCCCGGACAAGGAGAAAAAAAGAAGCGCGCGGGACTTAGCGCTAATGCGGCCGTAGCTGCCATAAAGAGCTGGCGGAGGCCCTTTCTCACTCTCAGACAAACAGCCTCTGCATTTTTATTGTCCTTCTCCCTTAGTTCCCTTCCTATTCGCTTTGCCTAAAAGTCAATTCATCACCACTTCTTGTTAATTTACTGCTGTTTGCGCTGCCGCTAAACTGAAAGCGAGAGAAAGTAAGGAGATGGGCGAGTGTGAGAGAGGAGGAGGAGATTTCTGAAGAGGGGAGGACGAAGGAGAAAAGGAGAGAAGAAGGAAAGGAGGTTGGGGGAATACAGAGGGAAGCAGCTGTCTATTTAAAGCAGGTTGCAGCGATGCTCAGAGCTACCCCGCTGATCAATTAGCATATCTGAATCCTCGCACTGCACGAGGTTCCCGCGCTAGCACGCTGCTAGGTGGCACTTCTGAGGGAGGCGGCTTTTGAATGCGCACACAGGAATCCAGCAAACGCTCCGTGTTCCCGACCGTTTGAACAGCCACAAAAATGACTTGAAGTTCCAACTCCAAACTGAAGGGAAAAAGAAAAAGAAAAAGTTTCACTTTTTCTTCTTTTTTTGGTTATAGAGAGGGAGGACAGACGAATTTACTTGTTTTTTTCTGTACTTGATGTTTAATAATTCACTGTGATGTTTCTCCCGCTCTACAGAATTCTTTGGGGTGAGGGATCCAGAAGAACAGACAGATTTCTTCCACTGAACTGTCACCAAAGGGTTAAACTCGCTATTTGAGTGACTTCTACTGTACCAATTGTCTAGAAGCTCACAAGATTCCTAATGATAGTGAATGTGAGAGAGTGGGAGTGTACAAAAGTTCAACTTTGGTGAACTCTGACCTCTATGCCAGTCTACAGATGGAAAATTTGACCTAAGGATGATCAAAACATCACATATTGACCACTTGACTCAACAGAAAGAACACAAACTTTCATCCAGTTATAAATGGTTATATTATAACTTTGCGTCATGGTTGTTACTGTACACCTTGGGTGTGCATTATTTTGTAAGAATTCAACAGACCGAAGACAATTATTCCACTTGTACTATGGTTATACTTCAAGACATTGATCAAATTATATATTTCAAGGCATTCGTCCGGTTTTTGTCCTTAAAACGCTATTGTGAGTAGGATTAATTTCTTACGCAGCTCATCCAACGCCTCCATTGCTAATTCCAAAACATCATTTTAGACCTAGCTGTGATGCTTAAGCTGTTGATAGCAGACTAATGCAGTTAACAAAGTTTTTAGACAGACAGACAGACAGACGGAAAGAGAGAGAGAGAGAGAGAGAGAGAGAGAGAGAGAGAGAGAGAGAGAGAGAGAGAGATATTAAGCTCCTGAATTACCTCTCTGAGTCTGTGCGTCTCTGAAAAGTGATCTGCAGCAGGGTCTCTATTAATAGTGAAACTTTACGCTCATTTTCTTCAGGAACAGCTCTGTTGTTTCCTCGCTTGTGATAATTGTCATGTAGTTTTTAAGTTGTTAATCACAGCAGCGCTAACCACATTAGTGCTTATGTTAACGTGTATGTCTGTAAGGGACAGAGACATAGAGTAGAGAAATAGAGTATGTGCTTTCCGTACATTATAAAACGTAATTTTGGAAATAAACTTAACTGTATTTTTTTGTTTGGCCAGTGTCATTGTGGATTTTGGTTATTTTGCTGTTTTAGGCTGTAAGAACCTTTGAAAGAACTGAAATCATGTGACGAAGTGATATGAACTTGTATTGCAGTCCAGAGCTGCCTGGAACTATGTTTGCTGTGCATTTCCCTGAAAATAATGTACACCTTAGAACATTCATCAGCCAATCAGGTTCAAGCATTCAGTGGCCCTATAGTATAATACTGTATAATTTGCCATTTTGAATTACAGTACTCTTTTTGAAAAAAGAATAAATGAATCTTATCAAGTTAGTGTTTTTAAGCATTTTACAGCAACAATTTTAACAATATATTTTATTTGTGAACTTACATTCGGCTATTCTTTTTCATAGTTAACTTTTAACTATTTTTAAAGGGCTAGTTCACCCAAAAATGAAAATTTGATGTTTATCTGCTTACCCCCAGGGCATCCAAAATGTAGGTGACTTTGTTTCTTCAGTAGAACACAAACAAAGATTTTTTAACTCAAACTGTTGTAGTCTGTTAGTCATTTAATGGCAGTTTTTTTTTTTTACTTTCAAAGGTTTGGTGCCCATCCAGTGCCATTAAATGACTAACAGATTGCAAGTTAAAAATCTCCGTTTGTGTTCTACTGAAGAAACAAAGTCACCTACATCTTGGATGCCCTGGGGATAGCAGATAAACATCAAATTTTCATTTTTTGGGTGAACTATCCCTTTAAATTTTTCGGGTCATCAGTCATCAAAGCTCTGTAAATACTGGTCTCAGACACGTAGATTTACTTTAAATTAAAGCTGATTAATCACTAAAAACTCCCACAGATCATGTTTTCAGGCCATTTAAGTCTTATTTTGACATAACAAAGTGGTTATATCTAAGAGTGTGAGTAGTTTACTTGCTTTTTAAAATCTTTCCATTAATGACATTATAGGCTATTGTTCATTCAGACTGATTTGTGAATGCGGAATGCGCACAGAAAAGGTGGGATTTATCGCATGAACCAATCACAGCCGAATATAATCAAATAGTCGTACCCAATCACATTGTGATACCACATGCTTTAGGGGGTCTGTTAAAACTCAATGGGCTCAGAGGAGCCGAGAGAGATGCGGACTCCTACTGTAACTTTACCTGCTGGTGTCACTGTTAGACAATGTTTTTGATTTATATACTTTTTAATGTTATATTTTGTAATATTGGCATTGTTTTATTTTTGTTCTTTAAATGTTTTTTCTTATCCAATATTTTAAGGAGGCACTGCCTCCCTTGCCTCCCCTGATTTACACACACATATAGTAATTAGGGCTATGGCGATAAATGGATGCTTCGCGATTTATGGATCAATTTAGAATACATCGCGATTCTCTATGGAATCGATTCTAAGCTTAGTTTTTAACAGCGGTTGGTGCTCCAATCTAGTTTTTATCCTCACACTCAAATGCTCACAAAGAAGAGCACTGAAGAGTGCTTGTGCTCATGTAATTGCACCCCGTCTCAGAATGACGCGAGATTAAAACACAGCCCACTGTGAACAACCCGTGTAATTCACTTCAACCTTTTCGAAATGTTTTAACATTATTTTAGCTTCAAGTGTGTGTAAGGAATTAGAAGCAAGCAGAGTACGGCTGTTTCTAAAGCATGCAGTGCCATCTGCTGATAAAAACTAAACCGATTCGAGAGAGAAACGCGATGCATTAGGAAATTCTCAGAATCGATGCAGAATCATTTTTCGATTTGCGATCCATCTATTTATTTTCTCAGTCCTAATAGTAATTTATATTATATTCACATTTATTCACAAAAATTAATTATGCCATTGTACCAAAAGTGCTAAATTTGCATGACTCAAGTATTTTTCTAGATCAAATTTCTGTAAGCGCATTGTGAATCGCCTAAACTGTTAAGTTCCATGCTGAAAAAAACCCCCAGCTAAAACCAGCCTGGTTGGCTGGTTTTAGCTGGTCAGTATGCTGGTTTCACAGGGATTTTGGCAACTTTCCCAGCCTGAGCAGCCTGGGAGACCATCTAAAACCAGCTACTTCCAGCTTAAATCAGCTAAGACCAGCCAACCAGCCTAGGCTGGTTTTAGCTGTTTTTTCCAGTAGGGTTTACATGCTACTTTTCCATTTGTGGATAATTATTCCAAACAAATGTCTGCTTATTACTAATTAGCCTTACCATGCATGCACAAGAAATATCCCCCATAGCCTCCCCCCTCCATCAAAACGATAAAAACCCTGAGTCTACGAACACGCTGGAAAATCCCTTTCAGGTTTCATAAGAAATACATGCTAACGCTAACACAGCAACAGTGCGTCTAATGTCTCAGACTTCACCCTGAGGGTATGTCACCATTCAGATCAAGGCAAATCAACAACAGTGATGATGGCAGTGCGTTCCCTCCCACATGGTTTAGAAAGTGAAATGATAGCGATGGTTTGTTGCTCTATTGAGCGCCTCAGTCTTCACAAAGGCTCAGACGATCCTAAAAACAACCTTCTATGTCAGACTGCCGAAGCATATAGACCATATTTGGAAAAAAGCAGGTCAAGTTTTTCTTCTCCCTCTCTCTCTCTCTCTCGCTTGTTTTCCCTTTCTGCATTTTTTCAGGATAGCCTTGAAGTTGGTCTCCCATCAGTCACAAAGCGTGGTTCTATTGACGGGATCCAGGGAGGGTATTGACGGTTCCATAATTTGGGCAGGGGAACACAAAAAAGCCCTGCCTCCCGCTGTGCACAGCATGCCACTGCAGGCAGCGGGAGCTTCACATTTTATTAGCCTGGGAGAGCAGCCCCACTGCAAATAAAGCACATTCAGCCAGCCACTGATCTCTGTCACAAAAAACAATACCATCATAGCATACCGCTCTCTTTCTCTCTGTCATATGCGTACATACGGGCACATGCGAACGCTCAGTGTAACTCTTTCTCCCTTTATCAGTCATTCAGTCTTTTACTTTCCCTTCAACTCGCTCTTTCTGAACGCCACCTCGTTCCAACTTTCTCAACATTTCTCTCTCTGTCGCCCCCCTTTCGCTGTTCATAGTGTCTCTTTCATTCGGTCCCCACAGTTGGACACTTCACACTTGGAGGTATAGCAGCTCAATGAACGGGCTACAAATGAGCTGATTCAAAAGAGCTCAACCTAATGGAAAAAAAAAAAACCACACAAAAAAACAGATATATTAGATTAGCCCTCCACCTGCTCCATTCTGTGTGCATGTGTCTTTATGTATATTAGAAATTTTGGAGAACACTTTTTTTAAGTTAAAGAAATAGTTTGACCATAAACTTAAAACATAACCTTGTTTCAGACCTCTATGACTTTCTTTCTTTTTGTGACAAATGCTGCAGCATCATTAACAAAAGCTCAAGTCTTCTGAAACCATATGACAATTTTAGACTGAGATTTAAGTCATTACTCACTGCTAATCTTCCTCTCTAGTAAGATGTTAACCATGGCAAACAAATCATTGAGTCAGTAAGTTGAATTTAAAAACTGAATTGATTCATGCACAAATCATTCAGACTGGTTTAGTAAACTAAATCCACGAATATGACTCAAAAATGTGATTAATTAAAGAATCAAACAATATTTAAACTTCTCTCATGACTGAGACACATATTTATAAGTGTAGAGAAGCCTAGATGACTCTACCATTGATGACTCCGTGAAAAAGAAGTTTGCTTAATTATATTGAATGTGCACTTGTAGTGGACTTTACATTTTCAAGTATATTTAAAAACTGTACTTACAGATATATTACTGAAATAAAGCCACTTAATTTCCATTTGTGGCCACATTTCTTAACACATTTAAAAAATTCACTTTGTAATAATGTCAAATTAAATGAAATGTATAAATAAGGAAGTTCATCTACAGTGCCTTGCAAAATTATTCATTCCCCTTCATTTTTTTCACATTTTGTTATGTTGCTGCCTTATATTAAACTACTTTAAATTACTTTTTTTCCACAATAATCTACACTCCCTACTCCATAATGCAAAGCAAAAAATAGGTTTTTAACATTTGTGCAAATTTATTAAAAATAAAAAACTGAAAAGATCCTGTTGCATAAGTATTCATACCCTTTTCTGGGACACTTTCATATTGCTTCTAGATGTTACTACACTTCGAGTGGAGTTAAACTGTGGCAAATTCATTTGAATGAGTCTGATTTAGAAAGGCACACACCTTTCAGAAAAGGTCTAACAGCTGAAAATGCATATCAGAGCAAAAACCAAGTCCTGAGGTCAAGATAACTGCCTGTAGAGCTCAGTGACAGACTTGCGTTAAGGCGATGATCTAGGGAAGAGTTCAGAAAAAAATCTGCTGCACTGAAGGTTCACAGAAGCATGTAGCCTCCATTATCCATGATGGAAGACGATTGGAACAACTAGGACTCTAGAAAATGTCTGCCAGCCCCCATCCAACTGACAGAGCTTGAGAGGTGAAAAGGTGAGGCAAAGAATGGCAGATAATTGCCAAATGCAGATGTGCAAAGCTTGTCACATCATACCAAAAAGACTTGAGGCTGTAAAGGTGCTTCAACTATGTACTAAGTTAAGGGTATGAATACTTATGCAATGTACTTATTTCAGTGTCTTATTTTTAATAAATTTGCAAATCTGGTTTTTGATTTGTCATTATTATGGTGTATGGAGTGTAAACTGATGTGGGGAAAAACTAATTTAAAGCAGTTTAACATAATGCTGCAACAAAACGTGAAAAAAATTAAGGGGTGTGAATACTTTTGCAAGGCACTGTAATTGCATTTAATATACATGTAACTATAGTGCATTTTTATTTAGGTGTCTGAAATAATTACATTTAATTCACATGCAATATATTCCTTTAAAGTACATTACTTTCAGAAGTTCTACACAAATACAGGGGTCTGCTAGCCTGGAAAAATCCAGACCCTAATCTATTAAGATTAATCGTGTCTTGCAGAGACAATTCAAATTGTGCTCTCGCGAGACCTCTGGATTTCCAGGGTAGGGGTCTGCATTTTTACACCATTAATAGTAAGAAGATCCACCTTATACAGAGGATAACTGGCTGTTAACATGTTTACCATTGTTTTACTATTGCAAAACACAACTTAGCAAACACAAAGCTGAATTGTAAAGGACAGATTGCCAATATTAAACTTAGAAATATGAAGAAAGATTTAGTGTTTCACACTATGTTGTAAACCCCAGTATGTATACAGAGCAAACACATCTTGTTGCATCAGCACGAGGATAACAAAGAAGTTGCGCAATCTGCAGACTCGCTGACAAATATTGACTGCTAACAATCTGGTTTATGGAACAATGAATCAAGGAAAGAAGAAAAACTGAAACTGAACTGATCTGCCGCACAAAACAAAGACAGACATGACTGGTTGTAATGATGTGCAGTATAACATACAACACATATAATACAAAAAAATGTAATATAGTCCTTTCATTCTAGTTTAAAAGAAGTAACATCATTTAAGGACGAAGAAACGGATGGACAGATTGAGTTCAATGAGTGTTACAGAAACAAAGCAAACATGCATTGAAAACACACATACAAAGAATTAATAGCATTTTTCAAAACTCCTCCTCTCTCTCTGCCTTTGTCAACTCTATCCAAGTCATTGGAGGTTTGAAATATATTTAAATAAAATCTGCAGATGCTTTTTTTGTTCCATTACATGGAACGCTCTTTAATCTAGCCGCACTCAAAAAGCTATTCAAACATCTTACATAAATTATGCTCTCAGTATTAAAATCAAAGGCCAACGCCACCAGTCCCAGGGCGATGGGAGAAAACTTTTGATGGACAGAAGGAAAGAAAGGCAAACTTATGATAAGCATATGTCATATATTTTTTGAAGCCTCAGTTAGCCTAGATTCTTTTGCTATCAAACTCAACATCAAAACAATCTGATGATTCCAGGCTAGCCTATACTCTTGAACAGCAATAATTAACGACTCCTTTTTTTCTCTGTTAATGGAAATGTTAGTTATCAGTATTCCTGTTCTGAAAGTGTACTGATCAAAGAGCCAAAAATGTACAGTGCAGTATTCTGGATTCACTAAATGATCTGGTATAATCAAAAATGAGTTGTGATTAAAATTATGCTCAGCTGTTTCGGAAAATCTAAAAAGCTAAAGGGTGTTTTTTTTATTACTTCCTCTTTTTAGTTATATTTGTTTGTAGATTTTCAACAAATAAACATGAGCCACATTATCCTTCTAACAGACTGCAATATGAAGCATTATGAAGTTGAATTATTAAGTCATTGTGAAATCAATTCAGATAAAAGTAATTCGGGCCTATACCAACTAGACTTTTAATAGAAATACAACTAAAACATCTTTCATTCATTCATAATAAATAAAAAGTACTACCCTTATATTAACTTATACTTTGAATGGCTCTTTAGAAACCTGATCATATTCCACCACCGCTCAAAAGTTTGGGATCAGTAAGATTTTTTTTACTTTTAATCAGCAAGGATGCATTAAATTGATCGAAAGAGTCAGAAAAGACATTTATATTGTTACAAAAGATTTATATTTTAAATAAATGCAGTTCTTTTGAACTTTCTATTCGTCTTGCAGAAAACATATAATGTTTTCCACAAAATATTAAGCAGCACAACTATTTTCAACATTGATAGTAATAGGAAATGTATTTTGAGCAGTAAGTCAGCATATTAAAATGATGTCTGAAGATTCATGTGACACTAAAGACGAGTAATGATGCTGAAAAATCTGCTTTGCATCACAGGACTAAATTACATTTTAAAACTTGTTCAAATAGAAAAGAGTTATTTGAGTAAATTGTAATACTATTTGACAATAGTACTGTTTTTATTGTATTTTTTTTTTATTGTATAAAACTATATTTTACAAAAAATATTTAAAAATGAATGGTAGGCCACAGACAAAGCTGAGAAACACTAACTTAATACAACAAACCAGATGAGCTGTTAACTCTGACTGATATGTCACTGTTCCTTTGCATTGTGATGTGATTCAGTAGTTGACTGTCATTGCTTATTTATAAACAAGAATTGGTTTGTCTTTAAAAGTTTAAACTTTTTCTTTCATTCTCTTAATGCTGAGATCTCACAGTCTGTAGCTCAATGTCCAGCTTGTGGTGACCCCCGGAAACTCTTATGATCAGTGTGTGAGAATATTTTGCATTATACTGCTCTTCAGTGCTGTTCAGTGCTTGCAGAAGTTAGAAACAGGCTAGAAGTCTATAAAAGCCTATTGCAAACAACCAAACCAGCCACATACATTTCCATCTCAGTTTATGTTACTGACAGAAAAGGATGATGTTTCTTTAACACAGTATATAACACTAACCTGTTCGCTTTTTTGTAGCAGACCAAACCTCCATTCTGCATTAGCCAACTCTGCGGCCCCAGTAATGAGTTTATTCCTGTCAAAGTCCAGAGATAAATCTAAAATAAAAGAAAATACATTTTTATAGTAAATTATTCTTATCGCTTTAATTTCATCATATCTGATCTTACCCCAGTCATAGATCATGAATTTGTGGGAGCTGGCGTGCTCCACCACGCAGGAGATCTTCTCTCCCGATTTGGGGAAGTATTCCAGGTGGGAGTGGATCTAGTGGTACCGGTCTCCATTAGACAGCTCCTCAGTGGACGTCACATCAGCTGTCACCTCTGTATCATCTCTCATCCACGTCATTTTGATTGGTTTTGGGGTAGAAGTCATAGGCACTGCAGACCAGATCAGCTTTCTCATTCCCTTTTCTGATTCCCTGTCTGACCTGATAATAAAACACACATTAAACAAGAGAACAAGAGGCAATAATTTTTAAAAATACCAATAGTTACAAATTCATCTGTATATTATCTTAAAGCTTCACCCAAAAATGAAAAATGTACTCACCTTCATTCAAGATGTAGATGAATTTGTTTCTTCATCAGAACAGAATTGGAGAAATTTAGCATTACATCACTTTCTCACAAGCGGATCCTCTGCAGTAAATGGGTGCCGTCAGAATGAAAGTTCAAACAGCTAATAAAAACATCACAATAATTCACAGGTTTGATACACACTACTACAAGACACACTGTTGACTGTATGCAAAAAGTCTGGTGTCTTCAAGATAAAATAATTGGACAAAAACTTTATTGTTGTTACTATCACAAGTAGGCTACATCACTATGCTACTAGTCAGCTTCATCTTTGTTAGAGACACAGCTTAACAGCTGACTCTTAAATAGTTATACTATAACTACAAACAGCTAACAGCTAATACAAACAGTTATAATCCATACGTAAATATCCTAAATGAAAATGAAAGAAACAGCAACCATCCAGAGCACTAGATAAGAAAAAAAATACTAAAATGATAAAATTGCTAACAAAAGCTTTCTCCAGGTATAGACCAGTAGACTGTAAAGTGCATTGGTGGCAGTACTTAAACCAGTACTTAAATCTGGTTAGGTTGATGCTTTTGGGAAACGCAGCCGTGTTTGACCAACAAGCAGGCCTAAATCCAGTTCGACAGTGCTATGTAAAACAATGAATGTTGTAAAGGGCAAGCCACGGCCAAAATGTAAGTGACAATGACCTCTGGTGGTTAACTTGTGCAATGTCGGTCTCAAAACTGATGAATACTGACTAATTCGGTGTTGCCAAGTCGAATTCGGCTACTTTAACTCTACGCCAATAACGCCTCTACGCCAATTGTGCGAGTTTTGAGCAGCAATTGTGCGAGTTTTGTTGTGAAAACCTGCCAACTCTGCAGTCCACAGACTCGTAAGTAAAATAAAAGGAGAGATTAAAGTGTCCTTAGTAGATTATATTTAGGCCTATTGAATAATTTTTTTTTCGACAAACGGTTTCACTGTAATGTTCTAATTTTTATTGTTTAATGTAACCCTTAAACATTATGAAATATTTCTGTTAATACGAACAAGGCCTTCAACAACCTCATACTAGAACATGGGGCGGGTTTGTATTCATTATATTTACATCTTATTCCTTTTTAAAACACATAATAAATTTCACAAATGTTTGTGTCCATCAGTTTTCTGTGGAGTTGTAGTTGGACTCTTATGACACTTTATTTACTTATTGTGCTTTAAAAAAGTAATATATTTAAAGTCCATTGCTTAATACTAATTGACTGTTTCTGTCTTTTTGGTTTTTACTCAAACGTGGTTCTTTTTTTATGTTTGAATAGCTAATTAGCTACCTTACGAAAATTAACCATGGTTTTATTACAGTAAAGGTTTAGTATAACCATGTTTTTTGGCGTATTGATTACCTTTTGTAACCACAGTTTTACTACAAATACAGTGGTTAAACTATGGTTAGTGCAGCAAATGTGGTTACCATGGTTTAACTATAGTAACCATGGTTTTTTTGGTTTTATAAAACATGGTTAATTTTCGTAAGGGTGAATCCAGGTAGACTATCCACCTTTTTCTTCAACGCAGAAGGTGAGGCCTCCGCTGGTGCATTATCTGCTATAGGAAAGTAACGAGAAGAATAAGTAAAACTGTTTCCACTTCAAACCAGTGTGTTCATAATTAAGATAATACATTAACATAATATGGTAAGACACACCCAAAACTTTACGGTAGGAAAAAGGTGGATATGAAAGGAATAAAAAAAAAAGTATGAACATTAATATAATGGGTAAGAAACAGTCAAATAATGGGTGACAGCTTACACAGTGACCTCTAGTGGAACATCAGTCTCAAAACGCTGATAAAAATAGATTCATGAGTAAAATAAATGGTGTAGCTACTTAGCTACTTGCCCAGGGGGCATTTAATTAACACGTTTGGCTATTTATATCTAATTGTAAATAAAATTTCTTTATAGGCCTAGAATTGTAGAAGTTTTATGACCAGAGCCTTTGAAAAATCGCTCTGAGTCTGACCATAGAGTGCTCACAACTGCAGTGTCATACAGTCTTCAATCAATGGTTCACTCAAGGGGTAATATGGAGAGATGGTGCAGTCCCAGATGTTACGGCCTACTGCTGTTCAGTCTCGTTCATGGTTTGCATCGGAAGTAAACAAACTGGAAGTCTGTAAAAGCCTGCAGACAGCAGCAAAACAACATTTCTAACATCTCAGCTTATAAAGAAGGGATTTTTTAAATCCCACAATCAGTTCACCAAATCTGTCTTCATTATGTACTGTAAATACCAACCTGTGTGTTTTCTTTTATAGTAAATCAAGCCCCCAGCTGCCATAAAGACCCCCATTGACAGGCCCACAGCCCCAAGAATGATCTTAGACCTTTCAGACTCAGGTAGAGAAGGATCTGTGAAATGAAAGAAAATTCCTTTAATGTGTCCAGTGAGGCAACATACTGAATCTTAAGATCTTACATTCACCTCATAATTTCATTATAGGCCTAACTCTTCTTACCCCAGTGATAGATCATGGGTTTATGGGAGCTGGCGTGCTCCACCACACAGGAGATCTTCTCTCCAGGTTTAGGAAAGTACTCCAGGTGGGAATGGATCTGATAGAACCAGTCTCCATTATTCTGCTCCTCAATGGATGTCACATCAGCTGCCATCACTTTATCATCTCTCATCCACGTCAGTCTAATGGGTTTGGGGTAGAAGTCATAAGCACTGCACACCAGTACAGCTTTCTGATTCACATTGTGCAACCGGATAATGACATCTGGTGGTACTGTAAACGTGAAAAGAGTTAGACCTTCTTTATATCTTCTTTATATCAAACCAAAATACAAAGTTTTGAAACTAATACATTCATATATTCTGTCCTTAATATCAATAAGTATTTAAAGTTAATAAGGAATTGTTTTTCACCTGTCAACCCTGAAATAGGGACAATGTACTGTCCAATTTTTTTGCAACTGTCCAGCACAAATTCTGCTTGTGCAAGTAAAATTTTGTTTTTATTATAGTCCTCTGCCAATTTCTTCCCAAATTCAGTGTAGCCAGTAGCCTTGTCCTCAGTACTGTTGTATCTCAGATATTCAACCATGTTGTAGGTGACTGAGAAGATAAATTCAATGTGTTGTTGAGAGTCAGATACTCGACACTGAATTTGGACATATCCGTAATGTCCATGCACTGAAACAGAAAAAATGCATTAAATACAAAGATTGGCTAATACGAATAATCAAACTGCAGCAGAATTTAATCCCCAATGTTTTAATATTCATATAAAAAAGTATTTAAGTTTTAAGAACTTGAGGAAGAGACAGTAAATCTTTGTTAAATCTGCTATATAGGTCTTTTGAATATTACAGTATTAAGGAAAACGTTTTAATAATTACATCACAATTCAGTTTGACTTTTGTTTAGTTGTCAACACTAGATGATTAGTGACTAATTATTAAATCAAAATTGCTGCATTTTGAGAAAAATCACCTGATCACAAAACATATTTTGTAGGGCAAAAAACATCTTACCGGTTTCAAATACAGCAGACAGAAACACTGCCACAAGATTGTACTGCATTGTTGCATTGCAGTGTGGCCACAGTCACATTACATACCTGGTTATGATAATCACATTTATGATGTCACTACAATACACACCCCTGAGTCTGTTCCTCGGAATCAAACTAGAATATCCAGTTCACTGACCACAGCACCAAACTGAATTATAATGTAGGTGTGATAAAGTAAACATGTTCTGCACTTTGGAATTAATGTGTTTCAAGTTTTAAAATAAACCTTATTAATGATCATTATGTACACTTGTACAGTTATGTACAATTATCTACAGTTTGCACATTAACTAAATGAACATGACTTGTTGATGAGAGAACTGATGAGTTGATTCTCAGTGAAACGGTCAAACTCTTCGCAGCTTCTAAACTTTGTTTAATTGTGTGAGCCATCACTTGCTAAATGATTTAGTTATCAAAATTGGTCAGACATGCATGTATTTTCCATAGCTATCTGACATGGAATGGATGTAATGACTGCTTGCCGTTAAGAGTTGTAAAGAGGCAGGTAATCTTTAGAAACTTTCCAGAATTTTTGAAAACTTTCTAGGATTTTTTTTTTAGAAACGTTTGGGAAAATTGGTACTTTTTCAGAAACTTTTACCAGAGGATTTCCACCACTTTGCAACCCTACTTCCCATTGTAATAAAATAGGATTCACATCATCTTGCCAATCAACCAAGAATCATATATACTGTGTGGAGTTTGTCCGGCATAGTCACTACTACAGCAGTCCTGTGTGAATAGATTTATATTTGAACAGTATATTTATCTGTAGAAATGTGATACATGTAAACCAAAAACTCAGAGTTGGTTGCTGTGAAGCAATAGAAAGACTGTGTCACGTGTGAGAAAGGAGGTTTGGTTCCAAATGCGGGGAAGAGATAGTTTAATAAAATAATAACAAACTAAACAAACAAAACAAAAAGCCAACACGGCAGAACACAAAATAAACTCAAATGAACCAAACAGAGAACAAGGTCTAAGGCCAGGATAAACAGGAACACAGAGCAAACAGACAGTAGACATAAGACAATGCAGACCTGAAGCAGGAGTGAGAAGTGAGAGTTCTTATAGACCAGATAGTGAACAGCTGTGAGTGAAATCAGTGCTAATGACAAGACAGACGTGAACAATCAGGGGAGTGCAGTGCAAGGGGAACAGCGACCTCGAGAGGCTGAGGGAAGACCCACAGCCCCGATCATGACAGTACCCCCTCCCTACGGAACGGCTTCCAGACGTTCCCAAAGTCTGGAGGGAGGAGGAACGGAGGAAGGCAACTCAGGGGGAGGGATGGCGGGCCAGGCCCGTGCAGCGGAGTCCCATGGACCCGCCTCGCCACCCGAGGAACGTGCGCGGTCACCGCCGCGTCAGAAACAGAGAGCGCAGTCGCCTCCGTGTCAGGAACAGAGAGCGCGGTCGTCTCCGCGTCAGGAACAGAGAGCGCGATCGTCTCCGCGTCAGGAACAGAGAGCGCGATCGTCTCCGCGTCAGGAACAGAGAGCGCGATCGTCTCCGCGTCAGGAACAGAGAGCGCGATCATCTCCGCGTCAGGAACAGAGAGCGTGGTCGCTTCCGCGTCAGGAACAGAGACGGCGGTTGCTTCCGCGTCAGGAATAGAGAGTGCAGCCGCCTCTGCGTCAGGAACAGAGAGCGCGATCGTCTCCGCGTCAGGAACAGAGAGCGCGGTCGCCTCCGTGTCAGGAACAGAGAGCGCGGTCGTCTCCGTGTCAGGAACAGAGAGCGCGATCGTCTCCGCGCCAGGAACAGAGAGCGCGATCGTCTCCGCGCCAGGAACAGAGAGCGCGATCGTCTCCGCGTCAGGAACAGAGAGCGCGATCGTCTCCGCGTCAGGAACAGAGAGCGTGGTCGCTTCCGCGTCAGGAACAGAGACGGCGGTTGCTTCCGCATCAGGAATAGAGAGGGCAGCCGCCTCTGCGTCAGGAACAGAGATCGCGGTAGTCTCCGCGTCAGGAACAGCGAGCACAGCCGCCTCCGCGTCAGGAATAGAGAGCGCAGCCGCCTCTGCGTCAGGAACAGAGATCGCGGTGAGGGCTGCGTCAGGAATAACAACAGCGGTCACCTCCGCGTTAGGAACAGCGAGCACAGCCGCCTCTGCGTCAGGAACAGCGAGCACAGCCGCCTCTGCGTCAGGAACAGCGAGCACAGTCGCCTCCGCGTCCGGAACAGTGAGCGCAGCCGCCTCCGAATCAGGAACAGAGCTCGCGGCCGCCTCCGCGTCAGGAACAGAGATAGAGGCCGCCTCCGCGTCAGGAACAGAGATAGAGGCCGCCTCCGCGTCAGGAACAGAGATAGAGGCCGCCTCCGCGTCAGGAACAGAGCTCGCGGCCGCCTCCGCGTCAGGAACAGAGATGGAGGCCGCCTCCGCGTCAGGAACAGAGCTCGCGGCCGCCTCCGCGTCAGGAACAGAGATGGCGGCCGCCTCTGCGTCAGGAACAGAGCTCGCGGCCGCCTCCGCGTCAGGAACAGAGATGGCGGCCGCCTCTGCGTCAGGAACAGAGATGGCGGCCGCCTCCGCGTCAGGAACAGAGATAGAGGCCGCCTCCGCGTCAGGAACAGAGCTCGCGGCCGCCTCCGCGTCAGGAACAGAGATGGCGGCCGCCTCTGCGTCAGGAACAGAGATGGCGGCCGCCTCCGCGTCAGGAACAGAGATAGAGGCCGCCTCCGCGTCAGGAACAGCGAGCACAGCCGCCTCCGCGTCAGGAATAGAGAGCGCAGCCGCCTCTGCGAACAGAGAACAGAGATCGCGGTGAGGGCTGCGTCAGGAATAACAACAGCGGTCGCCTCCGCGTTAGGAACAGCGAGCGCAGCCGCCTCCGCGTCAGGAACAGCGAGCACAGCCGCCTCTGCGTCAGGAACAGCGAGCACAGCCGCCTCTGCGTCAGCAACAGCGAGCACAGCCGCCTCCGCGTCCGGAACAGAGATGGCGGCCGCCTCCGCGTCAGGAACAGAGATAGAGGCCGCCTCCGCGTCAGGAACAGAGATAGAGGCCGCCTCCGCGTCAGGAACAGAGCTCGCGGCCGCCTCCGCGTCAGGAACAGAGATGGCGGCCGCCTCCGCGTCAGGAACAGAGATGGCGGCCGCCTCCGCGTCAGGAACAGAGATGGCGGCCGCCTCCGCGTCAGGAACAGAGATAGAGGCCGCCTCCGCGTCAGGAACAGAGATAGAGGCCGCCTCCGTGTCAGGAACAGAGATAGAGGCCGCCTCCGCGTCAGGAACAGAGATGGAGGCCGCCTCCGCGTCAGGAAGAGAGATGGCGGCCGCCTCCGCGTCAGGAACAGAGATGGCGGCCGCCTCCGCGTCAGGAACAGAGATAGAGGCCGCCTCCGCGTCAGGAACAGAGATAGAGGCCGCCTCCGCGTCAGGAACAGCGAGCACAGCCGCCTCCGCGTCAGGAATAGAGAGCGCAGCCGCCTCTGCGTCAGGAACAGAGATCGCGGTGAGGGCTGCGTCAGGAATAACAGCAGCGGTCGCCTCCGCGTTAGGAACAGCGAGCGCAGCCGCCTCCGCGTCAGGAACAGCGAGCGCAGCCGCCTCTGCGTCAGGAACAGCGAGCACAGCCGCCTCTGCGTCAGGAACAGCGAGCACAGCCGCCTCCGCGTCCGGAACAGAGATGGCGGCCGCCTCCGCGTCAGGAACAGAGATAGAGGCCGCCTCCGTGTCAGGAACAGAGATAGAGGCCGCCTCCGCGTCAGGAACAGAGCTCGCGGCCGCCTCCGCGTCAGGAACAGAGATAGAGGCCGCCTCCGCGTCAGGAACAGAGCTCGCGGCCGCCTCCGCGTCAGGAACAGAGATGGCGGCCGCCTCCGCGTCAGGAACAGAGATGGCGGCCGCCTCCGCGTCAGGAACAGAGATAGAGGCCGCCTCCGCGTCAGGAACAGAGATGGCGGCCGCCTCCGCGTCAGGAACAGAGATAGAGGCCGCCTCCGCGTCAGGAACAGAGATGGCGGCCGCCTCCGCGTCAAGAACAGAGATAGAGGCCACCTCCGTGTCAGGAACAGAGATAGAGGCCGCCTCCGCGTCAGGAACAGAGATGGCGGCCGCCTCCGCGTCAGGAACAGAGATAGAGGCCGCCTCCGCATCAGGAACAGAGATAGAGGCCGCCTCCGCGTCAGGAACAGAGATGGCGGCCGCCTCCGCGTCAGGAACAGAGATGGCGGCCGCCTCCGCGTCAGGAACAGAGATAGAGGCCGCCTCCGCGTCAGGAACAGAGATAGAGGCCGCCTCCGCGTCAGGAACAGAGATAGAGGCCGCCTCCGCGTCAGGAACAGAGAGCGCAGCCGCCTCCGCGTCAGGAACAGCAAGCACAGCCGCCTCCGCGTCAGGAATAGAGAGTGCAGCCGCCTCTGCGTCAGGAACAGAGATAGAGGCCGCCTCCGCGTCAGGAACAGAGATGGCGGCCGCCTCCGCGTCAGGAACAGAGATAGAGGCCGCCTCCGCGTCAGGAACAGAGAGCGCAGCCGCCTCCGCGTCAGGAACAGCAAGCACAGCCGCCTCCGCATCAGGAATAGAGAGCGCAGCCGCCTCTGCGTCAGGAACAGAGATAGAGGCCGCCTCCGCGTCAGGAACAGAGAGCGCAGCCGCCTCTGCGTCAGGAACAGAGATAGAGGCCGCCTCCGCGTCAGGAACAGAGAGCGCAGCCGCCTCCGCGTCAGGAACAGCAAGCACAGCCGCCTCCGCATCAGGAATAGAGAGCGCAGCCGCCTCCGCGTCAGGAACAGAGATAGAGGCCGCCTCCGCGTCAGGAACAGAGATAGAGGCCGCCTCCGCGTCAGGAACAGAGATGGCGGCCGCCTCCGCGTCAGGAACAGAGATAGAGGCCGCCTCCGCGTCAGGAACAGAGATGGCGGCCGCCTCCGCGTCAGGAACAGAGATAGAGGCCGCCTCCGCGTCAGGAACAGAGATGGAGGCCGCCTCCGCGTCAGGAACAGAGATGGAGGCCGCCTCCGCGTCAGGAACAGAGATGGCGGCCGCCTCCGCGTCAGGAACAGAGATGGCGGCCGCCTCCGCGTCAGGAACAGAGATAGAGGCCGCCTCCGCGTCAGGAACCGAGATAGAGGCCGCCTCCGCGTCAGGAACAGAGATGGCGGCCGCCTTCGCGTCAGGAACAGAGATAGAGGCCGCCTCCGCGTCAGGAACAGAGCTCGCGGCCGCCTCCGCGTCAGGAACAGAGATGGCGGCCGCCTCCGCGTCAGGAACAGAGATGGCGGCCGCCTCCGCGTCAGGAACAGAGATAGAGGCCGCCTCCGCGTCAGGAACAGAGATGGCGGCCGCCTCCGCGTCAGGAACAGAGATAGAGGCCGCCTCCGCGTCAGGAACAGAGATGGCGGCCGCCTCCGCGTCAAGAACAGAGATAGAGGCCACCTCCGCGTCAGGAACAGAGATAGAGGCCGCCTCCGCGTCAGGAACAGAGATGGCGGCCGCCTCCGCGTCAGGAACAGAGATAGAGGCCGCCTCCGCGTCAGGAACAGAGATGGAGGCCGCCTCCGCGTCAGGAACAGAGATAGAGGCCGCCTCCGCGTCAGGAAAAGAGATAGAGGCCGCCTCCGCGTCAGGAACAGAGATGGCGGCCGCCTCCGCGTCAGGAACAGAGATAGAGGCCGCCTCCGCATCAGGAACAGAGATAGAGGCCGCCTCCGCGTCAGGAACAGAGATGGCGGCCGCCTCCGCGTCAGGAACAGAGATGGCGGCCGCCTCCGCGTCAGGAACAGAGATAGAGGCCGCCTCCGCGTCAGGAACAGAGATAGAGGCCGCCTCCGCGTCAGGAACAGAGATAGAGGCCGCCTCCGCGTCAGGAACAGAGAGCGCAGCCGCCTCCGCGTCAGGAACAGCAAGCACAGCCGCCTCCGCGTCAGGAATAGAGAGTGCAGCCGCCTCTGCGTCAGGAACAGAGATAGAGGCCGCCTCCGCGTCAGGAACAGCAAGCACAGCCGCCTCCGCGTCAGGAATAGAGAGTGCAGCCGCCTCTGCGTCAGGAACAGAGATAGAGGCCGCCTCCGCGTCAGGAACAGAGATGGCGGCCGCCTCCGCGTCAGGAACAGAGATAGAGGCCGCCTCCGCGTCAGGAACAGAGAGCGCAGCCGCCTCCGCGTCAGGAACAGCAAGCACAGCCGCCTCCGCATCAGGAATAGAGAGCGCAGCCGCCTCTGCGTCAGGAATAGAGATAGCGGACACCGCCGCGTCAGGCACGGAGATAGCGGACACCGCCACGTCAGGCACGGAGATAGCGGCCACCGCCGCGTCAGGAACGGAGATAACGGTCACGGCCGCGTCAGGAACATCACAAGTGGTCGCCGCCACATCAGGAACAGATTGAGCGGACGCCCTCTGTCGAAAAAACGCCTCCGCCCTCGCCCTATAGTAGGGGCGCTTCCGCGCCGCCTCAGCATTAAGGGCATCCATCACCGCCAAACAGGCGTAGATGGTCTCAAAGCGAGCGGCCGACGCCGCCTCCGCCTCCTCAGAAAAAAAATTGCTCCCCGCTGGACCCATCTGAGAGGTCTGCATTCTGTCACGTGTGAGAAAGGAGGTCTGGGTCCAAATGCAGGGAAGAGATAGTTTAATAAAATAATAACAAACTAAACAAACAAAACAAAAAGCCAACACGGCAGAACACAAAATAAACTCAAATGAACCAAACAGAGAACAAGGTCTAAGGCCAGGATAAACAGGAACACAGAGCAAACAGACAGTAGACATAAGACAATGCAGACCTGAAGCAGGAGTGAGAAGTGAGAGTTCTTATAGACCAGATAGTGAACAGCTGTGAGTGAAATCAGTGCTAATGACAAGACAGACGTGAACAATCAGGGGAGTGCAGTGCAAGGGGAACAGCGACCTCGAGAGGCTGAGGGAAGACCCACAGCCCCGATCATGACAGACTGTAAGAATGCATGCTGGTGTTAGGGGAAGACAATGGAGTGTGTAAAAATAAATAAGCAATGGTGATTTTTTTCTTTTAGTGTACAGTAATGACTTCTCATACTATTTTCACCAAATCTTTACTGCTGAAATCAGTGTCCAAAATGCTCAGTGTGATACAAAGACAAAGCTGTTATACTTGTATAGTATAGAAAGCAGTCTGAAAAAAGTAGAATACATGCATATAACAAATATGACATGAAACTGCATTTAAAGGAGAAGTTCACTTCCAGAACAAAAATTTACAGATAATTTACTCACCCCCTTTTTATCCAAAATGTTCATGTCTTTCTTTCTTGTGTCGTAAAGAAATTGTTTTTCCATATAGTGGACTTCTGTGGTGCCCCTGAGTTTGAACTTCCAAAATGCAGTTTAAATGCAGCTTCAAAGGGCTTTAAATGATCCCAGACGATGGAAACTACGCTTATCTAGCAAAACAATCTGTTATTTTCCAAAAAAAAAAAAAGTCAATTTATATACTTCTTAACCTTAAATGCTCATCTTGTCTAGCTTTGCTTCAACCCTGTGTATTCCGGTTCATGACAGCTAGAGTAGGTTGAAAAACTCCCATCTCATTTTCTTCTCAACTTCAAAATCGTTTTTTTTTTTTTTTGTAAAGGGCGTTTGATCTTCTTTGCATTTTCACTTTCTAAACACTAGGTCAGTACTTCAGCAGCAATGTAAGATGATTTTGAAGATTTTGGAGATTTTTTTGACATACCCTAACTGTCTTGAATCGGACTACACAGAGTTAAGGGTTAAAAAGTATATAAATTGTAATTTTTTTAGAAAATAACCAATCGCTTTGCTAGATAAGACCTTTTTTTCTCGGCTGGGGTCATTTGAAGCTGCATTTAAACTGCAATTTAGAAGTTCAAAATCGAGGGCACCATTATGGTCCACTATATGGAGAGAAATCCTGAAATGTTTTTCTCAAAAAAACAAAAAACAAAAAACATAATTTCCTTACAACTGAAGAAAGACATGAATTTCTTGGATGGGGGTTGAGTAAATTATCTGTAAATTTTTGTTCTAGAATTGAACTTCTCTTTTAAGTTTGAATAAAATAAATATTTCCTATAAGTCACTGACACAATAGGGTTTGAAACATGAATTCATGCAAACAGTTGTGACAATTAAGCTTACAGTTTAGAGAAAGACTGTTTTAAAAAAAATTCCATAGCAATTGAGAAAAACTGTAATATTTACATCTAATTCATTTAAAAAACACATAACGGATTTCAATGTGTGCAACACTGTGTGTATGTGTGTACTGGTATTCACCAAATGTCCCCAAATATATAGTAATAACATTAAATTTTGACCTTGTGGGGACATTTTTAGGTCCCAATGAGGAAAAACCTGTGTAAATCTAAAAATGCAGAAAGTGTTGTGTGAGGGGTAGGGTTAGGGTAAGGGGATATAAAATACAGTTTGTACAGTATAAAACAATTATGCCAATGGTTAGGAAATACTGGTGTGTGTGTGTGTGTGTGTGTGTGTGTGTGTGTGTGTGTGTGTGTGTGTGTGTGTGTGTGTGTGTGTGTGTGTGTGTGTGTGTGTGTGTGTGTGTGTGTGTGTGTGTGTGTGCAGATGTGGAGATAAAGGTGCCCAGCACTGATCCATCAGAATTCTGTGGAGCTGGTCTGGCTCTTGGGCTGCTGCTTGGCCACTGGACCAGTTTTTATTGGCAAAGAGAAAAAATTGATATACTATACTGAGATGGTAACAGTGCCACTGTTGTTAGTGTTGCAATGATGACGTGCAAATTTGCATTGCAAAATATGTCAAAAGAAAAAGTTTTTCCAACTGTTTCAATGCATAATCTAGATCGTATAAGAAAAAAATATGATATCACTGCTCATTTTTCAGCATAGTTGATCATTGTCTCTGCTTTGCAAATGATTGCTATAAAAGTTTATTGATTAATGCTCTTTATGTGATGTTATTTTCCTTTGGTGTGAATGTATTGATTTTTTGTGAATGTATCAGTTTTTACTCAAAGTGACTTTATAGTGAAGCCATGACAATAATCCCTCCAATTTAAGTACGTACATATATTTCAGGATGTGGTGCATCTCTGGGAACAATAACTTTGGATCTGAAATAAACTGATTCAGAATTATAGCTTTCGGAAAAAAAGTGGTCTAGTGGCACAACTTGCCCCCGGTGCGGGGTAAGTTGTGCCTTTGGGGAGGATATATCGGGGTAAATTGTGCCAGTGATTATTAAAGTAAAAAAGAACATTTTAATGTCATGAACTGTAATGCAATATAAGATCAAGAGAAATTCAATACAAAATTACTAATTTAAGGTTTATTTGGATATCGTTACCCTATTAAACTATTGGCATGTCATATTTTCTTTCTTTTTGGAAAACACAAAAAAACTCAAATATACAATATATGATATTTGCGAATCATTAGAATGCTCTCTGTCAACAAAACGCTGTCTGTCAATTACGTAACATATAAGAATAAAGTGACTTTTCTGAACATCCCATTGTGACCTAGGCCACTTAAAAAACTGAATAAAACTTCTCTTTACCAACAGTGCAAACTCAAAACTTAAAATGTTTTGTGTTAGCTAAACTAAAAAACCTCAGGTAAATCAAACACTGATGAGGCACGCTCATCTTCTCACACAGATTATCCCCTGTGGGTATGTGGGTCTAGATCAGGGCTGCCCAACCCTGTTCCTGGAGATCTACCATCCTACAAAGTTCAGCTCCAAACCTAATCAAACACCCCTGAACCAGCTAATTAACCTCTAAGGTAGCATGTGATAATTACAGACAGCTGTGTTGGAGCAGGACTGGAACTAAAGTCTGCAGGTAGGTAGATCTCCAGGAACAGGGTTGGGCATCCCTGGGGGGTGTTCCATAAAACAGGTTTACCAAATAAGTCAGGCTTATTTCAGTTAGTCTGACTTATTTTGAGCCAAATCAAGTGACAATAAGTCAGACTAACTAAAATAAGCCTGGCTTATTTGGCAAATTTGTTTTATGGAACACCCCTCTGGTCTAGATACAGACTACTACTTAACATCCCACCGGCACAACTTAATGAATGATGCATTTGAATGAATGATGCATTTGTATAGCGCTTTCATGTGTATTTCCGTACACCCAAAGCGCTTTACAATCATATGGGGGATCTCTCCTCAACCACCACCAGTGTGCAGCATCCACTTGGATGATGCGTCGGCAGCCACAGTACAACGGCGCCGGTGCGCTCACCACACACCAGCTACAGGTGGAGAGGAGAGAGTAATATAGCCAATTTTAATGGAAGGGGATTATTAGGAGGCCATGATTGACTAGGGCCAGTGGAGGGAATTTGGCCAGGACACCGGGGTTACACCCCTACTCTTTACGAGAAGTGCCATGGGATTTTTTGTGACCACAGAGAGTCAGGACCTCGGTTTAACGTCTCATCCGAAGGACGGTGCTTTTTACAGTATAGTGTCCCCATCACTATACTGGGGCATTAGGACCCACATAGACCACAGGGTGAGCACCCCCTGCTGGCCTCACTAACACCTCTTCCAACAGCAACCTAGTTTTCCCAGGAGGTCTCCCATCCAGGTACTGACCAGGCTCAGCCCTGCTTAGCTTCAATGAGCAACCGATCTTGGGCTGCAGGGTGATATGGCTGTGGCTAAACTTAACCCCGTCCCTTTGGCACAAATCACCCCAGCCTGACAATTTTGAAAGACTAGCATGAACCAGCAGTTTAGAGCTAACATTATGCTAACTGTATAGACTTACTGTGTAGCCTACTAAAGCACTAAAACATGTGTGAAATATTTTCGAACTTGTTTATATTTGTTCAGATGCAACAAACAAAAAACCGTATCACATAAATGTTACTTTGCAAGGCAAAAAACTGTTTTTTGAGCTAAAATGTGCTTATCTCTCATGCCATGTGTCTCTTTTTGGGGGGATAGGTAAATTGGATGGCTCTTCAAAAGTATGTGGTCACATGACCAATTTCTTCTATGGTTTTCTAGAAACATGGGGTGGAATTACTTCCCCCCCTGGCACAAATCACCCCACTCTCCCTTAACCTGTTACTGATACCGGTTATCCTCATATTTGATTGTAAGGGACAGGTTCGAATGTAGGGCTTAACATTTTTATAAGGAAATCATAATACATAAGCACGTAAAGACAAGCGGTTATCGTCAATCTGCAGAGATCTTTACTGCCCTCCAAAGGCAAAGTGCAGTAACTACGCCAACAATGAAACTGAGAAAAATGCCTTTAAAGTTTTTACTCCAGCTAGTCAAACATGTTGACACTCTCGTTTCTCTGAAACGTGACAAAATTGAACCAGGAGACTTTGCCACAAGACAAAACAGTTGTCACAAAGTCCATTTTAAGCCTTAACTCAATTTTGACCAAATGTGTAGATACTGTGTTTTGCTTTTGGAGGGCAGTTTAGTGAAGTAGCAACCATTCAAATACAGTTTAAAAGTTGTAAAAAGTTGAAGTACTAGCAAGAAGCTCTGCTCCAGTTCAGCAACTGTAAGTTAAATAAACAGGAATGCTAATAGATAGTTTACTTCAGTTGCAGACCTATATGTGTAACTACAGCCTTCAATCCAGTTCTACTGTTGTATAGACACAAACCCAAGACTGAGTCATAATAACACACGCTCAAAATTAAGGTGACAGTGACCTCTAGAGGTTAAGTTGTTAAATTTTGAAATATCAGTCTCAATTATGATAGAAAAAGATATTAAAATACATTGTGATTAAAAACAACAACCAGCCAACCAAACAAACAGAACCCTAATGTGCCATTTCAGATGCACTCTTAAAAAAAGTCCCTACAGTACACTCTCAGTAAAAAAGGTTTAAAAGCTGTCACTGGGGCAGTACCTTTGTAAATAGTCCATATTGGTACCTATGTACATATTAGTACCTAAAAGGTACAAAAGTGTACCTTTTGAAAAGGCACCGCCCCGGTGACAGCTTTCACGTACAGGATATTGTGTGTAGGCTTGTCACAATCTGCTAGAATCATATCAAACTAGAATATCTAGTTCATGGCTGACCACAGCACCACACTGAATTATACGTAATGTATGTCATAGGATCCATCCGTCTGTGAGAAAAAACATGTTTGAAACATTTTGCGGAATAATATTTTTCATTTCCTTTTTCCTATATACTGAGGGGCAAAGTGAGTATACAAACCTTTGTGACAAACCTTTTCTGCTAGTTTTGAATAAATGTTTTAATTAGTGTTTTAAAATGTAACCTTTTATGACTTTTTTTTAAATCTTCTAATCTTTTTTAAATTATTTGTAACAGATCTTCTAAATTCTGAAATCTATCATGAATTTGGCATGATTGAATCATGCACTGGATCAGCTGGTAGTAATGAAATGCTCTTCACTTATGAAGATGAAGTGGCTGCATACTTTGACCTAGAAGAGAAGAAAATTGTGATACAACCTAGTGTTTTTCTGTTTGTTCCTGAGTCTGTTGTGTTGGTATTTTCCACCGATGAAGACCCTTCCGCTGGATTCACGCCTTTGTGCAAAGATACATATTTCAGGACACTCTCCTTTAATGTATCCGAACCTCTTGGTAAGGCATTTAAACATTGCCATAAATTTAAACATTTAAAAATTCAAATGTAATTAGAAAAATCTAAAATACAAAATACAAAATACAGCAAAATACAGAGGATGATGTTTTCATGTGGTTATTTTAAAACTTTAAATGCATTGATAAAATGTAAATGTCTTTCAGAACCCCCTTGGGCTTCACTTTACCCCAGGAACGATGTGAAATTAAATGTCAGAAACACCCTGATATGTCTGATTTCTGGATTCTTCCCTCCACCTGTCAGAGTCTCGTGGACCAAGAACAATGTGAATGTGACAGACTTATCAACTCTCAGCAGATACTACCCCAACAAAGACGGGACACTCAATGCATTTTCTCGACTGAGCTTCATTCCAGAAGAAGGAGACGTTTACAGCTGTTCTGTGGAGCACAAAGCCCTTCAGCAACCTCAAACCAGAACATGGGGTGGGTTTGTATTTATTATCCACATTTAATCCCCTTTAAAAACACATGATGAATTTGATAAATATTGTGTCTGTGTGTGCAGATGTGCAGAAAAATGAGCCCAGCATTGGTCCATCAGTGTTTTGTGGAGTTGGCCTGGCTTTTGGGCTACTGGGTCTCGCCACTGGAGTCTTTTTCATTGCCAAAGAAAAAAAATGGATATAATCTTACTGACACACTAACAATGCAATATTTGTTGTTAGTTTTGTCGTCATGTACAGATCGCATGTCAATTTGTTTTGCAAAACCAATGGTGGATCATAAACACACACACACTACAACAGGGAATAAAGAGGCAGGACAAATCTAAAATCAAAACTAAAATAGTTTTTCACAAAAATATTAAGCAGCACAATTGTTTTAAACATTGATAATAATAAGAAATGTTTCTTGAGCAGTAAGTCAGCATATTACAATGATTTCTGAAGGATCATGTGATGCTGAAGTAGACTGGAGTAATGATATTGAAAATTCAGCTTTGCATTACAGACATAAGTTACATTTGAAAATATATTCTTTTTTAAATAATTTGTCTTTTTAATAAAAAAAGGAAACATATTCAATACATTTATACAAATTAGTTTTCTTTAAAGACATTTTTAAAGTTATTTCTTATTTTTCTTCTAATTTCTCTTCCATTTTTTCCGCTTTGTGATAATACCCTTTAATAGACCTTCTGCCTGTGTCAAATACGATTTTATAGAAATGTATTCTTAACACTTTAAATTCATCATTGTTCTTTCTGTGGTGATAGATCATTGGCCTATGAGAGCTGGCATGTTCCACCATATTCTCCTTCTTATCTTAGAAAGAAAAGCATAAAACATACATAAATACAGATGCTAGTAGACTGACCTCTGGTGGTAACTTGTGGAATATCTGTATGAAAACTGATGAGTAAAATAAATGGTGAGGGAAATAATGTACTTAGCATCGGCAGTAAGCCCTTGGTAGTTAGTTATAGCTGGGAAACAAACAATAAAATTAGTATTGACAAAATCCAAGAGCCTAAATTAACCAAGAAAAGACAAGACCAAAATAGCCTATAATTTGCTCACATTTTATAATAATAAGGTTTCAAAACAGTCACAAAATAGTGAACTTGGAGTGGGTTTGTGTTTGTTATTCACATTTAATCCTCGTTAAAACGCTTTTTACAATTATTTGTGTATGTGTGTGCAGTTGTAGAGATAAAGCAGCCCAGGATTGGTTCATCAGTGCTCTGTGCAGTTGGTCTGACTCTTGGGCTGCTGGGTATGACTTGGGGTGTTTTTCCATTGCCAAACAAAGGAACTGAATATAATTATAGTGATACAGTAACAATGACATATTTGTCGTTAGTTCTGTTGCAGATGCCATACACATTTGCAATGCAAAACCTTCTGTAGATCAAATACACGTTATTTTCTTCCCGTTTCAAAAACAACAATCTAACATGGTTCTGCATTGTACATTGGCTGGTATTTTTTTTCCTCTCAAAAATGTAAAATATAATAAATAAACTAGTACAAATAAGAACAAAAGAGAATTTATTTTCTAAAAGTCTACAGGCTTAAAAGTGCACATAGTAATTGAAAAATCATAACTCATAAATTTAGTTTTCTGTAAACAGATCACCCTATTGTTTGAGCATTATTAGACATATTTTGCAGGAGCTGAGAAATACTGTATAGAGGACTGTTGCCTGGGTATTGTCACACAGTAGGCCTACTCAAGCCAAGGTTGTCTCAGATGGTGTGGAGGGATGTTGCAGACACAGATATTACGACCTATTGGAGTTCAGTGTCGTTCACTGTTTGAACAGGAAGCAAACAGGCTGGAAGTCTGTAAAAGCCTGTAGACAGCAACAAAACAACAACATTTCCAGCATCTCAGATAATATTATTTACACTGAATATTAATGAGCGCCGAATCTGTCTTCATTCTTTACCATACAATATGAACAGTTTTGCTTAGTTACTTTTAAAAGTAATGCATTACAATATTGTGTAATTAACTGCATTACTTACTAGCATTATATTTAGGGTGACCATGTTTTAGTTTTCAAAAAAGAGGATGTAGGACAAGGGGTTGGGGTCCTAGTTTTGGTATTTTACAGTAAACACAGCTAAAAAGCTTCCTACCACAGTTGCCATACTTCACAAAACTTTTTTTTACGCATTTTTCTACGCATTTTTTTAAGAGGACATGTCCGGGTAAAAGAGGACGTATGGTCACCCTAATTATAATACTTTTGGGTTTGTTTAAAAGTTTGTGAACCCATTTTAGAAGTGAGAGAAAAATATTTTCTTTGTCATTTATTCATTGAGAAAATGATCCACATATCTGTGGGTTGCAAAAATTTGTGAATCTCTTGGATTAGCAGTTTATTTAAAGGTGAAATTATCCTTTAAGTCCATCTGTGTAGATGTGTTTTTAGTCACTGCAATGACTATCAAATGTCATGTGACCTGTTTTATTCAAAGAACAAGAATCTTTCAAAGTCTGATCAGGTTTGAGGAAAAGTGAATCATATCACGAACAAAGGAGATTACTGAGGACCTTGGAAAAAGTGTTGATGTTGCTCATAAGGCTAGAAAAGGTTGCAAAACCATCTCTAAAGAGTTTGTACTCCACACAGTCAGACAGATTGTGTCCAAATGGAGGAAATTTAAGACCACTGTTACCTTCCTGAGAAGTGGTCGACCAACAAAGATCAACAAAGACTCCAAAGCAGAATGCATAATGGTCTGCAAGGTTGCAAAATTTCCCTGGGTAACTTCTAAGCAACTAAACGCATTTAGTTTTTTAGCCTGTCAACATTGATGGAACAATGAATTCTGAGTTATACCAGCAAATTCTGAAAGAAAACATCAGGACATCTGTTTAAGAAGAGTCTCAAGAGAACGTGGCCCATGCAGCAAGACAACGGCCCCAAGCACACAAGTCATTCTACCAAAGAATGTTTAAAGAAGAACAAAGCTAATGTTTTGGAATGGCCGAGTCCAGACCTTAATCCAATTAAAATGTTTCTGGAAGGACCTAACTATGGAAACCCACCATAGTTTAAGTGCTCTGGCACTAAGGAATGGGCTAAAACTCTTATTTGTTATTGTGCAGGACTGATCAGCATTTACAAGAAACTTTACCTTCAGTTACTGCAGCAAAAAGGGGTCACACCAAAAACTGAAAGTACACACATACCTTTGCAATGCACAGATATGTAACACTGGACCATTTTTCTCAGTAAATAAATGACAAAAATTTTTTTTCTCTGACTTGTTTGATTGGGTTCTCTTTTTCTACTTTCAGAACATGTATGAAATTCTGATGACGTTTTGGGTCATGTTTATGCCTAAATAGAAAATTCTAAAGGCTCTCACACAAAGAGTGAAATTAATATGCCGCAGATTAAAGAAAGTCCCTCTTGCATTACTTGAAAAAGTACCGAAGATATTTAGTTGAATATTTAACACTGATTGCGGATCTTGCATGAACTTTAATAATTAACACTGAATATAAATACCAACCTGTGTGTTTTCTCTTATAGTAGATAAGTCCTCCAGCCGCTATAACAACCCCCATCAGCAGCCCCACAGCTCCAAGAATGATCTTAGACCTTTCAGACTCAGGCATAGAAGGATCTGGAATTAGCAAAAAAAATGTTGTATAGTAAATATGATTTTACACACTTTAATTTCATCGTAGCTCACTTCTTACCCCAGTGATAGATCATGGGTTTATGGGAGCTGGCGTGCTCCACCACACAGGAGATCTTCTCTCCAGGTTTGGGGAAGTATTCCAGGTGGGAGTGGATCTGATAGAACCAGTCTCCATTAGCCAGCTCCTCAGTGGACGTCACATCAGCTGCCATCACTTTATCATCTCTCATCCACGTCAGTCTAATAGGTTTGGGGTAGAAGTCATAAGCACTGCAGATCAAAACAGCTTTCTCATTCCCTTTAGCTTCCTTGTCTGACCGGATAATGACTTCTGGTTTTACTGTAGAAGTGGAAATAAAACAATTTCCACTTAGTGTAAATGCCATCTATTATATGCACTTTTTGCGAATAGCTACTGCCATAAATTAATATCTAACGTATTTAATATTAAGAATTTACAAGTTGAAAATATTTACAAGTAGGAACAAGAATACCTATTTTACCTGTTTTCTCAGCAAAAGAGGCAATTAACACTTTAAATAGTCTGCAGTGTTGCATGAGAAGATCTCCCTGTGCAAGTATAATCTTGTTTTTATTATAGTCCTCTGCCCATTTCTCTCCAAATTCAGTGTAACCAACAACCTTTTCCTCAGTACTGTTGTATCTCAGATATTCAAACTTGTTGAAGTTGACTGAGTAAGTTAACTCAACAGTTTGTTGAGAGATAGATGAATGACACAATATTTGGACATATCCATAATGTGCATGCACTAAAACGAGAGAGAGAGAGAGAGAGAGAGAGAGAGAAATGAACAGGAGTGGAATACAAAAATGTGCAAATATAAGATATATCTTTAGATTATATTATAATATAAAAGCAGACTAAAGCCATTTCATAAAAACAAGACATATATTTAAAAAATGTTTGGGCAAACAACATTCTGCAATATTGAATTCTGGAAAAAACACAGAGGCATTTTTATATTAAGGCATTTTATCTTACCTGTTTCAAATAAAGTAGATAATATCATTGCCAGATACAGCACAGGATACTGCATTTTTGCATCTGTGCCAGGTACTTTTGTCTTATGCATATATTAGTCTGGGCACTGTAACATCCGTGCCTGGATATGACAATGACACTCTCAGTGTCAGCACCTGCCAATCAGAACATTTTAAACCAAAACATTATTCAAATGACTGTGCACAGCAGAATTACAATGTTAAGCAGAAGGATGCAGCTGTTCTTTGGTTAGATTCAATTCTGTGAACAAACATGATTGGAACATTTTGTGGAATATTGTTTTTCATCACCTATTTCCTATATACTGAGGGCCAAAGTAAGTAAAAGACTCTTCCCTTAATAAACATTTGTAATACATTCATGTTAAAGCTTATTGAGCTATTTTATTTCATGCTCTTTGTGAGCTCTAACATAATAATCTTCTAATTCTGTAATCTAGGCTTGAATCTTGAATTTGGCGTGATTGAATCGTGCAGTGAATCAGCAGGTACTAATGAAATTCTCTTCACTTTTAACAATGAAGTCGCTGCATACATGGACTTAAATGAGAAAAAAGTGTTTTTTGTAGCACCTGACTTTGTACCAACGCAACCTATCTTCAATACACACCCCTTGGATACTATTAACATAGATTATATTGAAGTAACAACTTTTTGCAAAGACGCATTTTTCAGGACACTCTCCCTTAATGGATCTGAATCTCTTGGTAAGTTTTGTTTTATCTAAACCCCATTTGAATTAAGCATTTAACTGTCAATTCAAAGTAAAGGGACATCCATTTAGTATACATTACAAATACAGGTAAATAGTATATCATTTTGTTATTATCAAACTGAAATAAGGTTTAAAAATGTCTTACAGAACCCCCTTGGACTTCAGTTTACCCCAGGAATGATGTGAAATTAAATGTCAGGAACACCCTGATTTGTCTGGTTTCTGGATTCTTTCCTCCGCCTGTCAGAGTCTCGTGGACCAAAAACAACGTCAATGTGACAGATGAATCAACTCTCACAAGATATTACCCCAACAAAGATGGGACACTAAATGTATTTTCTCGATTGAGCTTCATTCCAGAGGGAGAAGACGTTTACAGCTGTTCTGTGGAGCACAAAGCCTTTCAGCAACCTCAAACCAGAACATTTGTTATTAACATTTTAACCTCTTTAGAAACACACAATGAATTTCACAAATATTTGTGTCTGTGTGTGCAGTTGTAGAGATAAACCAGCCCAGCGTTGGTCCATCAGTGTTCTGTGGAGTTGGTCTGGCTCTTGGGCTCCTGGGTCTCGCCACTGGAGTCTTTTGCATTGCCAAAGGGAAAAACTGGATATAATAATATTGATATACACTGACATATTTGTTGTTAGTGTTTTTACAGATGCCATATTTGCATTGCAAAACCTTCTGTAGGTCAAATACACATTATGTTCCTCCTGTTTTAAAAACAATAATCTAAAATGGTTCTGCATTTTACATTGCCTGGTATTCCTCTTCCTTTTAAAAATGTAAAATGTAATAAATAAACTAGTAAAAATATGACAAATATTATTCCTTACTCTGAAATGACTCTTGTAGAATATGTCGTACTGTTGTTACTGCATTTCTGCATCAACGGACTAAAGTCCAGTTGAGATGGAGCACAGTGCACACCAACTGAATCATAGTTATGTTGCAGGGAGGCATGAGGGCTGGAGATATGGCCAGAGCAGTAAACTGTATTGTCCGAAATAGCAGACACCTAAGACTTTGCTACAGGGAGACAGAAAGGAAAGCTGACTGTCCTTGCAGTGGCAAACTATGTGCAATCATGTGTCACACTAGATGTTTACGGTTGTTTTTCTGTGCTTCCTTATTTTTATATTTTTTTTATTTTACTTCTTCATTTTTGTTTTAGTGTTTAAGAGAACAAAATGTAAGATGATACATGACAGAGAAATTTACTCAAAGGACAATGTACATAAATAATTATTTTAATTAATTACAATCAGAAGTAACTGCAGCAGAATTTATATTACAAACAATTAGTCTGTTCATCCTGTGAACAGTGTAATTTCACATAAACTAAGAAATGTTATTTTTGTCGCCACAGAAAATAACTTTCTTACAGTACTAGTGCATTATAGATCGGTTCGTTAAAGGAACATTATGTGCAAGCATCAGAATCAGAACTCAGTGAAAGTACACAAAAGTTTTCGTATAAAAATTTAACCATGAGGGAAGGGCAAGTGAGAGTGAATGAATGAAACTGTTAGAGGAACAGGGAATATAAATAAAAAGAGTTGTTTAACCATCTGCACACAACTAAGCACCTTTGTAACCAAGGGACACAGCTTATTACTGTATAAACCTCTGGTTAGTTCACTCAAATGTATGATACTTGCAATGCCTTTGCAATTGAATGAGCATCTGGTTGTAGTCTCATTTGCAACTTACCGACTACCTCACTAAATAGATAGTCATTAAATAGTCATTGCCTTAGCACCAGCCTTTGCCGCAGACCGCATGCAGTGCCCAGTTATAGTCAGCACTCATTCCACCAGAGGAATGGCCTCCTTCTGGGCCTGGTGCAGTGGCATCTTTATTGGAGACATCTGTGCGGTGGCCATCTGGTCCTTGCCATCCACCTTTGCTAGATTTTGTAACCTGGATGTTTCTGCCCTTCAGGCAAAGATTCTGTCCGTTTAAAACGGCTAAACTGCCTGCAGATATCATTATTGTGGTCTTCATGTTCTTATTCATGTTCGCCTGTGATTCTCTTAGGGTCCACAAAATCACCTTTATGCTAGAGGTAGTTTTAATCTTTTGCTCATTCCCTGACATGATGTGGACTCCAGATTGTAAAAAAGGAGCAACTTTTTGTTGAAACATTAAACCGGTCCCCGTAAAAGGAACGTCTTTCAGATGAGGCATTAAACTGGCCTCCTGACTTTCTGTGGTAATTTGGTCATTCTGTGGAATTTGACCTCATTTATTAAGGTGTGCAAATGCAGTTTCTGTATTGCATGCAGTAGCCAGGGTTTGGTTTATCACGAAAGTTAAGCAGTTTTGAGCCAGGCCAGTACACTGGGAGGCCTTTTGTGGAAAACTAGCTTGCTGCTAGTTGTTACTAAGTTCAGGATTTGCATCAGACTCCGCAAATATAGTCTGATCTTTAAAGGTGCCATAGAATGGAAAACTGTATTTACCTTGAAATAGTTGAATAATAAAAGCTCAGTACATGGACATGACATTGATACTGTGAGTCTTAAACACCATTGATTCCTCCTTCTTTTATAAATGTAGTGTTTGCAAAAGACCACTGAAAAAGAGGCCAATTCCAACATAACACCGGCTATTATGTAAGAGTCGCGATCATTAATAATTACGCCCCCAACATTTGCATAGCCCAACCATCAGAAGTTCTGCAGCTAGGCTATTGTGAAAAAAAAACAAAACAAAGCAAGGACAATGCTTAGCTTCGGTTAGCTTCTTGCTAGCGCTAGCCTGTTACATTGCAGTACATAAGATTTCACTTACCACATAAACAGAGATGAGTGCGCTGATGATGGTGAATGATGGAGAAATAACTGTGCTGATGATGGCGAATGATTTACAGATCCCAAGTATCACAGCTGAACTTGTGTGGTAAGTAAGCACTCCCTCTGCATTATAACTTTACATAGAGCACATGCGATCACAGTAATGAGACTAAAATATCGGCGATTCAAAGCGGCAGATTCAACAAACCACATATTAAAAGCGGCTAGAGCTCCTAATTAAATATATATTTTTATCAATGTGCCAGCTTAGAGATGAGCAGCTCATTAATATTCATGAAGCTTCCACGAGTATGATATGATGCTAGTTTTCTCAAATGAAACGGTAAAAGTGACACTCACAGCAGTTTTGGAGATTGAGTTTATCTGTTCATGTGAGATGCAAATGCCAAAAATTACCGGGAGCGTCACGTGTTTTTCAGTATTGCGCCATTTTCAGTCTCCACCATTCATACATACAGCTAGGCAAACGGAACATATCGGATTCATATTAAAACGGTCTTTTTGCATTTCAGTTTTCACATACACTAGTCCATATCGCGATTTGAATTAAGTGACAGACCAACATTTGATTTATGAATCCAAAAAACGACGAATTTACGTGGCATTTCGCTATAGTAGATTCGGTTTTTATGAAT